>NC_135611.1:11293106-11596136 GCF_053574225.1 Canis aureus | reverse complement strand
GCTGGCTGAGGGCATATAAAAAGTATTGGCCCAGTCCCCTTATCTCTCACAGTATAGCTCATGGTTTGTGTCTGGGACACGACCGGGTTCCGACCAGATGATGCATGGAACGGGGTTTGAAGAGGAAGCTGTGAGGTGGCTTTCCTGCAGGTGTAGACAGATATATTTGCTTCCTGATGTGTGGCTGTCAGGGGGGCCGGCACATCTAATCTTTGGGTTTGGATCACAGTGGAGGTCTTGAAGGCACGCAGTCAGCTCCTTCATTCTCTCCATATTGTGGGTGAGCCAGGTAGAGACATTCTGACTCACTGGTTAGACTTCCTGGATCTCCAGTCTCATGATTAGGGCGGGGGAGCAGTTTCCTAAGAGGACTGATTCTAGGATGTTGTTCTGAGGACTATTCTTGGAACCTTAACCTAAAGCAAGCTACCCCGTAATTCACTGAGCTGTTTTCATAAACAAACTAGAGAGCTTTGTCTGCTGTATAGTCTAACTGGTACATATTGTGAATTACTCAGATTTTCTGATGTAATTCCTTCCTAGGATATGCTATACTTGATTATGACAACTTCTTTTGTAAATATGTAGACATATACATTGGTCTACTATTTCCTTAAAGATAATATATCAACAATTATAATTAAAACAGTTATGTATTTTATTTTCTCATACTGTTGTTATTCATTCTGGAAATCCAGTGTATTAGTCAGGGGTCTCCAGAGAAATAGAATCAATAGGATATATATGTATATATAAAAGGAGATTTACATGAGGAATTGTCACATGCAATTATGAAGGCTAAGAAGTCTCCTGATCTGTTGTCTGCCAGTTGGAGATCCCAGAAAAGTAGTTGGTGTAATTCAGTCTGCATCCAAAGGCCTGAGAATCAGGGAGAGGGTGATGTAGATCTAGTCAGAGTTCTGAAGGCTTGAGAACTAGTAATGTGGACAGTAGAGGGTTGGTGTCTCAGTCATTAAGGCTAAATTCTTCCTTTCTTAGATATTTTATTTTTATTTAGGCCCTCAGTGAATTGGATGATGCTCACCCACACAGGAGATGGCAAACTGGTTTACTGAGTCCACGGATTCAAATGCTAATTTCATCCAGAAATATCCTCCTATGCCCAGAAACAATGGTTAGCCAAATACCTGGGCACCCTCTCATACAGACAAGTTGACACATAAAAATAATTGCCACATCAGGTTTATTTTTTTGACACACAAAATGGGTTGGTCATCTCACTCCCTTTTTATTATTTTGAAAACTTTCCTAAGAGAGGTCTCTGGACTTATTTTTATAACTTACCCAAAAAAACATATGTCACACACACACGTGGTATATTTAATATGGTTTAGTTAACGTACTTGCATTTTATCACTTATGTGGTTTTCATTATTATCAATTCAAAATTTTCCAGAAATTTCTCTCAGTACTTTCTAGCACTTCTATTTAAATTTCCTAATTTATTAGTAAATAGTAGTTCATGATGGTATTGTTTCTACATACGTGTTTTACCTACTGCTATTCTTCTTTCATTTCTATTTTCAGACTTTTCTCCCTTTCTTATTCTTTTTTTCTTTCTAAATTTTATATATCTAAATTAATAAAATATTTCAAAATAAAATTTTCAAAAATCAAAAGGCTAAGACAAAGTATACATAAGATGTCCTATTACCAAAACTTTGCCTAATGGAGTTGTCAGTTTTTACACACATGATGTTATATTACATGCATTATACTATCCCTTCCTTTTGTCACTTATCTGTACAAGCTGAAGGTGTCAGCACTCCCATGTATTCAGAACTGCCTGTTTTCTCCAAATGTACATTATTACAAATTTTATTCAGTTTTTTATATGAAGTTATTTCCAATCTCTTACTTTTGTAATCATTGATAAATGAGTCATTTTGTACATACACCACTTTCCCTCTAAACTTTTTCTTCTCAATGACTAGGAACTACCTATTTTTGCTCTCTGCATCATATATGTATATCACATCTACACATGACTGTGTGTATATGTAAGGGTGTTTTAAATTTAAATAATGTCTCCACTAAACATGAGGTTTGAACTCAAGACCTTGAGATCAAGAGTCGCACGCTCTTCCGACTGAGCCAGCCAGATGGCCGTGGGGTGTGTATGTGTATATTTCTGTGTGTGTATATGAATATACATGTGTGTGTGTCTGTGTGTGGTATAGCCATTGTGATACGAAGCACAGATATTTTGTCCATATTTTGTCTTTTGACTATTTTAACTCCCAAGGTAGTCTTGTTAGATCTGCTTTAATTCATTTTAAGGTGACAGATTTATCAATGGATTCTAGATTTTGAATCATAGTTTAAGAGCCCTGTGAGCAGGGCTGGTGAGTAAGCAGGTGGTGGGGTGGCACAGGGATGATTCTTCCAGCTAGTGGCTGGCCCTGGATTTTCTAGCAGCTGCTGAGTCACTTAGGCAATTTTCTGCTCCAGTCAGGCTTTCTCCTTTCTTCCACCCCAGCAGCCAGCCTTGACACTGTCAGACTGAATATTTGAGCCAGACCAACTAGTTTTCTCTATTTATTGCAACATTACATGATGAAATTAAAATGAAAGCCCATTCTCTGGAGAGAGACTGATCCCTTGAAAAATACTGCTGTTGATTCTCTTATGATCTCACATTTTTTTTTACCCTGACATACATTATTTCACACGTATTTGAAAATCCTCCAAGACTTCATTATCAGCCAGGTATTTTTTTCTACAGCATAGTTGCATTCTCTTACCTGAACTCATATATGGCAAAGTTTAACTTTAAACAACACTGTAAATAGTTTATAAATTATAAATATTTGAGAATAATTTTAATACATAGTATGATTAGGAATAGATAAGGCTGTATCTAAATGAAATGATGAAAAACATATAGTAGACCCTTGAACAATGCAGGGATTAAGGAGCACCAACTCCCCATGCAGTTGAAAATCTATGTATAACTTTTGACTCCTCAAAACTTTACTACTAGCCTATTGTTGACCAGAAATCTTAACAATAACATAAACAATTGATTAACACCTATTTTGTACATTGTATGTATCATATACTGTGTTTTTACACCAAAATGAGGTAGAGAAGAGAAAATATTTAGAAAGTCATAATGAAGAGAAAAGACATATTATTGACAATATCTGTTTATCAACAAAAGTCTGCCTATAAGTGGTTCAAACTCATATTCTTCAAAGGTTACATGTATAATAGAATTTTTAAAGTTATAAATTTTTAATATTATAGAGTGTAACTCAAAAAGTAGGGAAAGTTTGATCTTCTATTTCATTGCTTTATCTTAGTTATTACATGTTGTGTAATGCACATGTTAAATGGCCCTATGAATTTTGGTAAACATATATTTGCAGCTCCACATGGGATTTCTCTTATAATCTATTCACGTGTATCCTTGGATGATTTGTGACATGTTATTGGATCACTATGGACAAGACTGTAACATATGTTAAGATTTTTCTCTTTCAAATACTTTAAATTAAAAATTAGTTTTCTTAACTTCAAGGTTACTTCCAAATGAACCAATATTTTCTTCTGGAACACTTAGGAAATCTTTCTACATTTCAATAGTCAATGTATTCTGAGTTTATTGTGGCATCATGTATGGAATGGATACAACTCTGATTTTTTTTGAAATGATGCTCAGTTGTGGCTTTATTGTTTATCAAAAGTCAATTTTACATACGTCATGATATAGACATCACATTTATGATGTTTTAAATTTCTGTATGTTTTTTTTTTTTTTCAGAATTGCTTACCTTGTACTCTATATATAATCCAATACCACATTGTTTTAATTATTAGAGTTTTAGGACAGTTTTTATCTGGTGGTCTAGACTCAACTCCTCTCTTTTTGGAATGTTCCTAATTATTTCTGTTCATTAACATTTGTATTTAGACTTTAGAAACTTATATAATTCCAGTAAAAGAAAATCAGACTGTATCTTTACTCAAATTGCTTTAAATTTATACATTAACTTGGAGATATTTTAATGATGTTTCTCACTTCAAGAACACAGTATAATTTCTCATTCGTTCTAACTTACTTTTAAGACTTTCACAAGTTACCTTGAGATCTCTTATTACATTTTAGACATTTGTTAAAGTAATTCTCTAGCATTTTATGTATCTGTCTTTTGTTGGTATAAAGTCTATGTGTGCATTAATATTTTATCTTGCTAATTAAGAATTTTATTATTGCTTGCAATAGTTTTCTAATTGATCATTGTATCTGCCATTTGTTTTTAAATTCCTATCTACTGATGTCTACATGTACAGCAATTTAAGTATTAAATACTTGTGATGGTTATAAGCATGGCTTCTGTTCCTAATCATACAAAGAATGTGTTTACTCCTTCCCATATAGAGAAGATTCAGAATTTGGGATGTTTATGTGTATTTATGTATATTTATATTCAAAAAACTTGTTAAGGTAACCATTCTTCCATTCCTCTGTTATTCATTGTTATTATCATATATGGAGATAGATGTTCCCATAAAAACAATTAAATGATTCGTTATATTAATAGTTTCCCAATTTTTATAATACATGTACATTCTTACATGTATTCACTTCTGTTTGTATACGATGTGTTACTTTTTGGTGATGACATTTGATTCTATCTGCAAATATTTTCTTAGGTAGATTGATTAATTGATTGATTGATTTATGTTCAATTTGCCAACACCTAGCATATCACCGAGTGCTCATTCCATCAAGTGCCCTCCTCAGTGCTCGTCACCCAGTCACCCCAACCCACTTTCTTAAGATTTATGCAACAATATTTATATATGTTTGATGTTTCCTTAATATCTATAAGCATGATTGTTTGGACACTTCATAATCCAAATTTCAAATAATTAGTATCAATGTTATATTTACTTACTTAAAATTATATTTTTCTTATTTTTATATGATATGAATTAAGGTAATGAATTTTGAAATATTATTTTAAACTTTTGGAAAAGCACCCTTGAGGAGCTATCTGACTTTAGTAGTTTGGGATGTGTTAGAAAACTTTATCCTAGGAATGAATGGAAATTGATCTACTTAGGCTTTTCTACTTCATCTGAGATTAATTTTGGTAAGTTACATTGTAAGCTGCTTTTTTTTAAAATTATTTATTTATTCATTCATAGAGACAGAGAGAGAGGCAGAGACACAGGTAGAGGGAGAAGCAGGCATCATACAGAGAGCCTGACGTGGGACTCGATCCAGGGTCTCCAGGATCACGCCCTGGGCTGCAGGCGGCATTAAACCGCTGCACCACTGGGCCTGCCCTAAACTGGGATTTCGTATGTATTTGCATAGACCAATGCAAAGTTTAATTTTTATTTAAAGTTTCATCTAAAAAAAAAAAAAGTTTCATCTGTTTTGATGTTGATTTATCCCTTGCTACTTCTTACTTTGTGTGTTTATATTTTTTCCTATGTCTCCAGTTTAGGTCATTGAGAAACAGATCTCTTATACTGATTTTCCCCTAGAGGAAAACTTATATAATTATGTGTATAGTCTACAGTTTTTCTTTCTTTTTTTTAATAATAAATTTATTATTTTATTTTTTTGGTGTTCAATTTGCCAACATACAGAATAACACCCAGTGCTCATCCTGTCAAGTGCCCCCCTCAGTGCCCATCACCCATTCACCCCCACCCCCTGCCCTCCTCCACTTCCACCACTCCCAGTTCGCTTCCCAGAGTTAGGAAGCTCTCATGTTCTGTCTCCCTTTCTGACATTTCCCACCCATTTCTTCTCCCTTCCCTTACATTCCCTTTCACTATTATTTATATTCCCCAAATGAATGAGACCATGTAATGTTTGTCCTTCTTTGATTGACTTATTTCACTCAGCATAATACCCTCCAGTTCCATCCGCGTTGAAGCAAATGGTGGGTATTTGTCATTTCTAATAGCTGAGTAATATTCCATTGTATACATAAACCACATCTTCTTTATCCATTCATCTTTCGATGGACACCGAGGCTCCTTCCACAGTTTGGCTATTGTGGCCATTGCTGCTAGAAACATCGGGGTGCAGCGGTCCCAGCGTTTCATTGCATCTGTATCTTTGGGGTAAATCCCCAGCAGTGCAATTGCTGGGTCGTAGGGCAGGTCTATTTTTAACTCTTTGAGGAACCTCCACACAGTTTTCCAGAGTGGCTGCACCAGTTCACATTCCCACCAACAATGCAAGAGGGTTCCCTTTTCTCCGCATCCTCTCCAACATTTGTGGTTTCCTGCCTGGTTAATTTTCACCATTCTCACTGGTGTGAGGTGGTATCTCATTGTGGTTTTGATTTGCATTTCCCTGATGGCAAGTGATGCAGAGCATTTTCTCATGTGCATGTTGGCCATGTCTATGTCTTCCTCTGTGAGATTTCTCTTCATGTCTTTTGCCCATTTCATGATTGGATTGTTTGTTTCTTTGCTGTTGAGTTTAACAAGTTCTTTATAGATTTTGGAAACAAGCCCTTTATCTGATACGTCATTTGCAAATATCTTCTCCCATTCTGTAGGTTGTCTTTGAGTTTTGTTGACTGTATCCTTTGCTGTGCAAAAGCTTCTTATCTTGATGAAGTCTCAATAGTTCATTTTTGCTTTTGTTTCATTTGCCTTCGTGGATGTATCTTGCAAGAAGTTACTATGGCCGAGTTCAAAAAGGGTGTTGCCTGTGTTCTCCTCTAGGATTTTGATGGAATCTTGTCTCACATTTAGATCTTTCATCCATTTTGAGTTTATCTTTGTGTCTGGTACAAGAGAGTGGTCTAGTTTCATTCTTCTGCATGCGGATGTCCAATTTTCCCAGCACCATTTATTGAAGAGACTGTCTTTCTTCCAGTGGATAGTCTTTCCTCCTTTATCGAATATTAGTTGGCCATAAAGTTGAGGGTCCACTTTTGGATTCTCTATTCTGTTCCATTGATCAATGTGTCTGTTTTTGTGCCAGTACCACACTGTCTTGATGACCACAGCTTTGTAGTATAACCTGAAATCTGGCATTGTGATGCCCCCTGATATGTTTGTTGTTTTTTTTTTTTTAATTCCCCTGGCTATTCGGGGTCTTTTCTGATTCCACACAAATCTTAAAATAATTTGTTCTAACTCTCTAAAGAAAGTCCATGGTATTTTGATAGGGATTGCATTAAACGTGTATATTGCCCTGGGTAACATTGACATTTTCACTATATTAATTCTGCCAATCCATGAGCATGGAATATTTTTCCATCTCTTCATGTCTTCCTTATTTCTTTCAGAAGTGTTCTGTAGTTTTTAGGGTATAGATCCTTTACCTCTTTGGTTAGGTTTATTCCTAGGTATCTTATGCTTTTGGGTGCAATTGTGAATGGGATTGACTCCTTAATTTCTCTTTCTTCAAGTCTCATTGTTAGTGTTTAGAAATGCCGCTGACTTCTGGGCATTGATTTTGTATCCTGTCACACTGCCAAATTGCTGTATGAGTTCTAGCAATCTTGGGGTGGAGTCTTTTGGGTTTTCTATGCAGAGTATCATGTCATTGGCGAAGAGGAAGAGTTTGACTTCTTCTTTGCCATTTGAATGCCTTTAATTCAATGCCTTGAATGCCTTTAGTTCTTTTTGTTGTCTGATTGCTGAGGCTAGGACTTCCAGTACTATGTTGAATAGCAGTGGTGAGAGTGGACATCCCTGTCTTGTTCCTGATCTTAGGGGAAAGGCTCCCAGTGCTTCCCCATTGAGAATTGTATTTGCTATGGGCTTCACATAGATGGCTTTTAAGAAGTTGAGGAATGTTCCCTCTATCCGTACTCTCTGAAGAGTTTTGATCAGGAATGGATGCTGTATTTTGTCAAATGCTTTCTCTGAATCTATTGAGAGGATCATATGGTTTTTGGTTTTTCTCTTGCTGATATGACGAATCACATTGATTGTTTTACGGGTGTTGAACCAGGCTTGTGTCCTAGGAATAAATCCTACTTGGTCATGGTGAATAATTTTCTTAATGTACTGTTTAATCCTATTGGCTAGTATCTCGTTGAGAATTTTTGCATCCATGTTCATCAGGGATATTGGTCTGTAATTCTCCTTTTTGGTGGGGTCTTTGGTTTTGGAATTAAGTTGATGCTGGCCTCATAGAACGAATTTGGAAGTACTCCATCTCTTTCTATCTTTCCAAACAGCTTTAGCAGAATAGGTATGGTTTCTTCTTTAAACGTTTGATAGAATTCCCCAGGGAAGCCATCTGGCCCTGGACTTTTGTGTCTTGGGAAATTTTTGATGACTGCTTCAATTTCCTCCCTGGTTATTGGCCTGTTCAGGTTTTCTATTTCTTCCTGTTCCAGTTTTGGTAGTTTGTGGCTTTCCAGGAATGCGTCCATTTATTCTAGATTGCCTAATTTATTGGCATATAGCTGTTCATAATATGTTTTTAAAATCGTTTGTATTTCCTTGGTGTTGGTAGTGATCTCTCCTTTCTCATTCATGATTTTATTAATTTGAGTCTTCTCTCTTTTCTTTTAATAAGACTGGCTAATGGTTTATCTATCTTATTAATTCTTTCAAAGAACCAACTCTTGGTTTTGTTGATCTGTTCCACAGTTCTTCTGGTCTTGATTTCGTTGAGTTCTGCTCGAATCTTTATTAACTCTCTTCTTCTGCTGGGTGTAGGATCTATTTGCTGTTATTCTCTAGCTCCTTTAGGTGTAAGGTTAGCTTTTGTATTTGAGTTCTTTCCAATTTTTGGATGGATGCTTGTATTGCGATGTATTTCCCCCTCAGGACTGCTTTTGCTGTATCCCAAAGACTTTGAATGGTTGTATCTTCATTCTCATTAGTTTCCATGAATCTTTTTAATTCTTCCTTAATTTCCTGGTTGACCCTTTCATCTTTTAGCAGGATGGTCCTTAACCTCCACGTGTTTGAGGTCCTTCCAAACTTCTTGTTGTGATTTAGTTCTAATTTCAAGGCATTATGGTCTGAGAATATGCAGGGGACGATCCCAATCTTTTGGTATCGGTTCAGACCTGATTTGTGACCCAGTATGTGGTCTATTCTGGAGAAAGTTCCATGTGCACTTGAGAAGAACATGTATTCAGTTGAGTTTCGATGTAAAGTTCTGTAGATATCTGTGAAATCCATCTGGTCCAGTGTATCATTTAAAACTCTCGTTTCTTTGGAGATGTTGTGTTTAGAAGACCTATCGAGTATAGAAAGCGTTAGATTGAATTCACCAAGTGTATTATTATCTAAGTATGTCTTAACTTTGGTTATTACTTGATTGATATATTTGGCAGCTCCCACATTTGGGGCATATATATTGAGGATTGTTAAGTCCTCTTGTGGGATAGATCCTTTAAGTATGAGATATTGTCCCTCTTCATCTCTCACTACAGTCTTCGGGGTAAATTTTAGTTTATCTGATATAAGGATGGCTCCCCCTGCTTTCTTTTGAGGACCATTTGAATGGTAAATGGTTCTCCATCCTTTTATTTTCAGGCTGTAGGTGTCCTTCTGTCTAAAATGAGTCTCTTGTAGACAGCAAATAGATGGGTCCTGCTTTTTTATCCAGTCTGACACCCTGCACCTTTTGATGGGGTCATTAAGCCCGTTCACGTTCAGAGTTACTATTGAGAGATATGAGTTTAGTGTCATCATGATATCTATTCAGTCCTTGTTTTTGTGGATTGTTCCACTGGACTTCTTCTTAATGGGGAATTTTAAGAGTTCCCCTTAAAATTTCTTGCAGAGCTGGCTTGGTGGTCACATATTCTTTCAGTTCCTGCCTGTCTTGGAAGCTCTTTATCTCTCCTTCCATTCTGAATGAGAGCTTTGCTGGATAAAGTATTCTTGGTTGCATGCTCTTCTCATTTAGGACCCTGAATATATCCTGCCAGCCCTTTCTGGCCTGCCAGGTCTCTGTGGAGAGGTCTGCTGTTACCCTAATACTCCTCCCCATAAAAGTCAGGGATTTCTTGTCTCTTGCTGCTTTAACGATCTTCTCTTTATCTCTGGAATTTGCAAGCTTAACTATTAAATGTCGAGGTGTTGGGGATCCCTGGGTGGCACAGCGGTTTGGCGCCTGACTTTGGCCCAGGGCGCGATCCTGGAGACCCGGGATCGAATCCCACGTCGGACTCCGGGGGCATGGAGCCTGCTTCTCCCTCTGCCTGTGTCTCTGCCTCTCTCTCTCTCTCTCTCTGTGACTATCATAAATAAATAAAAATTAAAATAAATAAATAAATAAATGTCGAGGTGTTGAACGGTTTTTATTGATTTTAGGGGTGATCTCTCTATTTCCTGGATTTGAATGCCTGTTTCCCTTCCCAGATTAGGAAAGTTTCCTAATGTATTTGTATTTGTTCAAATACATATTCTGGACCTCTGTCCCTTTCGGCACCCTCGGGAACCCCAATTAAATGTAGGGTTTTCTTCCTCAGGCTGTCATTTATTTCCCTTAATCTATCCTCATGGTCTTTCAATTGTCTCTTTTTTCCTCAGTTTCCCTCTTTGCCATCAACTCGTCTTCTATGTCACTCACTCGTTCTTCCACCTCGTTAACCCTCGTCGTTAGGACTTCTAGTTTGGATTGCATCTCATTCAATTGATTTTTAATTTCTGCCTGATTAGCTCTAAATTCTGCAGTCATGAAGTCTCTTGAGTCCTTTATGATTTTTTCTAGAGCCACCAGTAACTGTATAATAGTGCTTCTGAATTGGCTTTCTGACATTGAATTGTAATCCAGATTTTGTAACTCTGTGGGAGAGAGGACTGTTTCTGATTCTTTCTTTTGAGGTGAGGTTTTCCTTCTAGTCATTTTGCTCAGTGCAGAGTGGCCAAAAACAAGTTGTATTGGGCAAAGGAGAAAAAGAGAGGAGAGAAAGAAGGAAAGAAAAAGAAAAAAAGAAAAAAGAAAAAAAGGAAGAAAAAAAGAAAGAAAAAGAGAAGAAAAAGAGAAAAAAAGGGGGGAAGGAAGCAAACAGAAATAAAAACAAACAAACAAACAAACAAGGTGGAGTATCCTCTGATTCCATATACTGTAAGTCCCTTGACTTCCCTTGGAACTTTCCAGTGCTGCTTGGTCAATAATTTGTTTTTCCCCTGTCCGTCTAGCTGGTCTTCTGGGGGAGAGGCCTGTTGTGCTGATTTTCAGGTGTTAGCACTTGGGGGAGCTGCTCAGCCCCCTGCCTGGTGCAGGGCTCAGTGAGTGATGTTTATCCTGTTTATCCGGTGAGGCCACTGTGAGGCTCAGTGGGGGTTGTTTACCCCGTGAGGCCCCAGGAGGAACAACCCCAGTGGCAGCGGCCAGCTCCGGAGCCCTGGAGTCAGCTCCCGCAGTAGCTCCAGAGCTCTCCATCTGCAGGGCCTCGAGGGTCCGGGGCGGGGCCGCTGATCTGCTCAGCTGGGGCAGGAGCGTCCTTGCTGTCCTGGGCCCTCCCGGCCTCTGCCTGTCCCGGGGGGAGGCCGGATCCTGGGCTGTGTCCCGGCGCCCGGTGCTCGGGGCCTGCGCTGCTGGATTCGCTCCCGCCCCGCAGCCCCCTCCGCGGAGCCGCCCCCGAGCCCCTCCGAGCTCCTCCCACCCCGCAGCCCCCTCCGCGGAGCCGCCCCCGAGCCCCCCGAGCTGCTCAGGGTCCCGCCGTGCGCGCTGCAGCCCTTAGGGAGCTCGGCGCACTCTCCCGGGGCGCAGGTGTCTGTTACTGTCCCGGGGAGCCCGAGGGCATCCCCGCCCTCCTGGGTCCTGCTCCAGCTCCCTGCGAGCCCCTTTCCCCCGGGAAGGTCGGTGCAGCTCCTGCGTCTCCGGGACGGGGCTCTCCTGTCCTGGGGACACTCGCCCCGGCCTCAGCCCGGCTCCTCGCGGGGCCCCTCTCCCTTGGAGGCCTTTTGTGTCTTCATTTCTTTTTCCCCGTCTTCCTACCTTGATGGAAGCGCGAACTCTTCTCACTGTAGCGTTCCAACTGGTCTCTCTTTAATTCTCAGGCCGCATTCCTAGATTTTCAGGATGATTTGAAGGTTATCTAGGTAATTTGGTGGGGACAGGTGACTTGGGGACCCTACTCTTCCGCCATCGTGCCCCTCCTCTCTACAGTTTTTCTGTTTCCTAACTCATTAATTACTTTTATTTTTTTAAGATTTTATTTATTTATTTATTTATTTATTTATTTATTTATTTATGAGAGACAAAGACCACAAGCAAGGGGAAAAAGAGGGACAAGCAGATCCATACTGAGCATAGAGCCCAATGCTGGCTTTGATCCCATGACCCTGAGATCATGGCTTGATCAGAAATCAAGAGCCAGGCTTACTGAGCCACTCAGGTGCCCCCATTAATTACTTTTTAAAATCCTTGGTTCTTATTTATTTCTACTTTATTTTTTTTTAAGATTTTATTTATTTATTTATTTGTTTGTTTGTTTATGAGAGAGGACAAGCATAAGCAGGGGAAGCGGCAGGCTGAGCAAGGAGCCCAACCCAGGATTCAATCCCAGGACCCTGGGATCATGACCCGAGCCAAAGGCAGATGCTTAACAAGATAAGCCACCCTAGCGCCCTTCTACTTTCTAACAGCTTTCTTAAACATGTCCTACCTTGGATAAATAATATATTTTATTTAAAAAGTATTTAAATCTATACACACACACAATGACGTGTTTCAAGTCACTTATTTATGAGCATTGCTTTAGTTCTACTGAGAGATTCTAATATGAGGTGTTTCTTTATTCTTTATTCTTTATTCTTTTTTTTTTATTTTGGAAATCATGCTTTCTAAATTTGTATTTCCCCATAGATCTAAGGTTTTTCTGCTTTATTTAGTTTATTTTATGCAGAGGTTTTAAATTTCACAATGAAATTACCTGTTGCTTCTAAATTTATGTTTTAGTTTCCATTCTTTGTTTTTCTTTCTTTCTTTTGGATTTCTAGTTTGGGGGACTTACTGAGAATTTTCTGGTGGGCAAATATACACTACATTTTCAGGAAGTTGTATATTGTTTCCTTCCACATTTTTATTTATTATTACTTGAAACACCATGTTAAGAAAATGTAATACAATCCGGGAAACAGATATATAACTTAATAAATGATAATAATGTCCATTCATTTATCATCCTGTGCAAGAAATAAAATATTGTTTTCATGTCCTTCGTTACCATTCTATCATTACTTTTGAGGTTTTCCTGGATATTGTATTTGAAAGAAAAAGTAGAACCATACATAATTATATGAATCCAATATTTATGATTCAGAATATTACAATCAAATGACTTAAAGCTTTGAGTCACTTCCTCTGAGGACTGATTTAGTTCAGGATTGCTGGCTACCCAAGTTGTAGCTTTGCAGCACTCAAATACCAAGCTCAAAGAGTTTGCCACATATAATGTTACCTTCTGTGATATTAACAATTCATATGTCACTCAACATGATTCTCCTAACTAGATGGAAAGTGAGTGAACTAATCTTAATGTCATATTAATGCTTAAGGCCTTGAACCTCTTTAGCACCAACTGTGTCAGTTGTGTCAGCAGGTGCCAAACCCAGTTAGACTTATAACAAGATTATTGGTATTGACTCCTCTGAATGGTAAAGGGGAGAGGAGTAGTAGCAATTAGGGAAAGCTTCCATTCACAATACAGACCAGATACTACTGAAAGCAAGCGGGGTGGGTGGGGGGGAGAAGATGCAGAGATGATGATCACTATTACATCTCCATTTAATTAACCATTTGGCTCCTGGATCCTGAAGAATGACTGCAATCCACCTCAAGTTCAACCAAGTAGTGGGAACACTTGTAGCTGCAGCACTGAACATGGAGTCTTAGTTAGAATCTGATTAATATGACTTCAGGTTTGTAATGATTTGATTGGGCAAATGTATTTTTTCCTATCCCAAAGAGAAAAGAAAAACAGAAACAGTTTGCACTCACACACAACTGACAAAATATACACTTAAGAATTTTGCCTGATGCTACTTTAACTCTCCAGGTCTCTGTCATAATTGTCAGAACACATCATGACTATCATGATATCATTCATAATATTGTATTGATTCATTATAGTGAAAGCATCTTTTTAATTGAGCAGGGTGGCAAAAAGTAGGGTGGCTAGCTTTCTGGTGGCTAGATTTTTAGTTTAAAAAAAGAAAAAATATGTGCTGCAGAAGCTGGGAAGAAACCCTATCAATATCCAGGGACCATTCATTTTGGGAATATTTTTTGAATTCTTATAGTAGGTGAATACTGGGATATCCCCCTGCCTTTTGCATCCCTTATCACATATAAGGACATATAAGGCTACCTGTTAAGCCTCTTTGGTTATGGAGGTAACACACTTCACATTTTAGGTTAGAGCTCCCGGGCACCTGGGCAGCTCAGTGAGTTAAGTAGCTGACTCTTGATCTCAGCTTAGGTCTTGATCTCAGGGTTGTGAGTTCGAGCCCCACATTGGGTTCCATGTGGAACCCAATTAAAAATAAATAAAATTTAAAATAATAATAAATAATAATAAAAAGAATATACATATATTATATTGAATATATATATATATATATATATATATATAGAAGGAAACAAGAAAATCCACCAAACATTAACAGAGTCCTTTAGATTCATGGCATCCTGGGACCAGCAGTCATGTTGCCAATTGACCATCCTAGCAGGGGTAACTGACTCATCACCAGGAAAAAGCTAGGGTTCCTGCTACATATGAAGGCAGTGAGGACTGTATGTGGAATATAGATGAACTGCTTAGGCATGTCTAATCCTCCCTTGTCCCCAAGTGACTATGATTGGACATGCACAGCGATCCTATTGTAAGAAAGATCTGGTTTCCAGGTATGCAGATCTCTCAAGAGGAAAGGTTTGGATCACATACTAGGTATGTCCCTAAAACTTTAGTACCTGAACATGCTCAGGTAGTGGCTGAGGTTAACTGGAAAGAGGAAGGTCTTGGCTCAAATGCTGTAATAGATAATACAATCTCCTCAGCCGGAAGCTGTCTGCTAACTGTACTTATCACAATTGATTGGAATATTATTTCTTGCAGGAAAATTCTGGCTGTAATACATGGATCCACTTTTCCACACACATTCAGGGAGTGGCTCCTCCAAGGTTCCAATGGACCTCTCTTTCTGAGAGGAGACTCCTTGGTTCTTTCTGCCCACAGGTCCTGTCCCCATGCTGTAATAAAAACACCTTTTGCACTGTAAAATGTCTTAAAAATTCTTCCTTGGCTATTGTGCTTGATAATCCCACATCATTAGTGTTTCCAATATTATCTTTTGAATTTACAACTTTCTGGAGTTCCTGGGTGGTTTAGTCAGTTAAGCATCCAATTCTTGGTTTCAACTCAGGTCACAATCTCAGGATCCTGAGATCAAGGGATCCCTGGGTGGCGCAGCGGTTTGGCACCTGCCTTTGGCCCAGGGCGCGATCCTGGAGACCCGGGATCGAGTCCCACATCAGGCTCCGGTGCATGGAGCTTGCTTCTCCCTCTGCCTTTGTCTCTGCCTCTCTCTCTCTCTGTGTGTGACTATCATAAATAAATAAAAATTAAAAAAAAATTAAAAAAAATAAAAAAAAGGATCCTGAGATCAAGCCTGGTGTGGGGCTCCAAGTTCAATGGGGAGTCTGCTGGTGATTCTCTTTCTCCCTTTCCTTCTGCCCCTCCCCTCTGCTTGCTCTCTCTCTCTCTTTCAAAATAAATAAATCTTGAATATACAACTGTCTCAGAACATTTATTCTTATGATAAATTAATTCTGAGATTATGTTCCTGCTTCTTTAATTTTCCTTTATCTGTTTGTTGCCTCGCTTCTATAGCACCCATTTTCTTAAGTGTTTTTTTCTTCAATTTCCTTATATCACATACTTCCTAGTAGGTATCAGCTACGAGGCTAAACTTTTTGATAGTAAATAGTGGACTACTGTAAATTCAGGTGGATGATACGTGGTCTTGGTTCTAACTGGCAACATTGCTCTTCTAGAGATGTTTTTATTCTCCTTTGGATGCTCCCCTGAGAATACTTTCACCTGACAAGGATGGGGAATAAATAATGAATGGGATTCAGAAGAGATTTTCAGGGAACAAAAGTTCCCTTCTACTTGCTTCATCTGCTCCCAACCTGGAGTGTTATTTTCTGACTTAATAAGAAGAAAAATCAGGCAGTGATCTAGGATGGAGGAGAAAAAAAAAAAAAATCACAGGAGAGCAAAGTCCTCACCCACGAAGCCCTTTCATAGAATTAGGTCTTCTATTCATTCCATTTTTGCCTTTGTTAGGAGTTTCTGTCTGGTATGTTTGTTTTTTAGATATATAAAGCTCCCTTTCACATGTGAGGCATCTTAAGAGTTGAGCTCAGTGTTGTGGGGATTATTACTTCAAATGTATGCACTTCCAATGACTCAATTTGTATAAGCCAGTTGAGATCCCTGTCTTCCTCTCTGACCAAACAGTAAAATCATATCTACATCTGGGGGAAAAATAAGCAAATGCAATGAAGAAATGTATCGAAAATTATCTTTACAAAATCTCTCCATCCTGTTGATGTGGGAAACAAAGGCAAAAGAAAATTTAAATGTCCTTACTACCTATAGCTCACTGAGAAGGCCTTGAAACCAGGAAGAATGACATTCCTCTAGGAACTCAGCTGCCTCAATGTTAACACTTTGCAAAGGGGAAAAAGTAATTTCAGCCCAACCCCCAGGATCCTGCAAGTCTACTTTAACACATAAAAATTCCTTCGGAAACTTCCTTTATCTCTTCCCCCTAAATTATATGTTGTCAATCATCCCCCAAACATATGACCCACTGATATATGTATGAAGGGTCTCATGACTAAGGTTTTATTAAACAATAAAAAACGACCTTTTCCTAAAAATAGCTAGCTTCTCAAGGTCCTGGAAACCTTACTTCCAAAATTCCTTAGAAACACACTATCCTTAACCCTCTCCCAACTTGAAAGTATATAACTGGCCACTCCTCATGACCCTACTGCAGCTCTTTCTGACCACAGGTCCTATCCTTGTGCTTTAAAAAAACCACCTGTTTACATCAACTATGTCTCAATAAATTTTTTTTGGCTGTCAGCTCTCAACCTCAACATCTTTCCTACATCACTGAGATACTTAACCTAAGTTGACTACAGGAAAAGACATTCTGTCCTTTAATAATACAAGGCCAACTTATACTCTCTACCTTTCTAACACAATAATACACATAAAATATGTAGCATTTAATTTCCATGTTGCAGAGAAGATTAATTAGCTTACTCCTAGATTTGCATTTTGTTTCAGTTGATTCACTTCTACTATCAGATTGTTAAAGTATTACTCTAGATAAATACCTGCATCTCAATTGCTTTAAGTAGATAAAAATATCTATGACATTAGTAAATTAAACATAAATAAAAGTCATAATTTTATTTTAAGGAGTGGTCAATTAATTACTTACTAGAACTGCAAAGTATGTCTGATATATTTCAATCCTTAACTAACTGATACCAGGGGTGCCTGGGTCACTCAGCCAGTTAAGCATCTGCCTTTTGCTTAGGTCATGATCCTGGGGTTGTGGGATGGAGCCCCACTTTGGGATCCTGGCTCAGTGGGGAGCCTGCTTCCCCCACTGTCCTTGTTCACGCTTTCTCTCTCTTGTTATCTCTCTCTCTCTCAAATGAATAAATAATGTAAAATATTAAAAAAAATAAATAGCTGATACCAGTTGTATTATCTTTGCAATAATCATTATTGATGTTAGACATTAGTGGGTATGATTCTAAACACAAAAAAAGTATAGTAAAATATATACTGTGTAAAATCAAATATAATATCCTTTTTGCCAGTTATATTTTGAGTTATGTGATTATTAATATCTAGGGTGGGATGGTACACACATGAAATATTGAAGCCAAATATCATGAAACTAATGTATTTTCTTCCCTATAATAAATCTGTAGCTTGTACACATAAAAACTGAAATTCTTGATTTATTCTCCATGACAAAGAAAAACATTTTCTTTGGAATTGTTGTAAGCATAAACAGAAATGTGCTAAAAATGAAGAAAAATATATCTGAAGGCCTCATGTGCAGACATAGTAACATCTCCAAAATAATGTATTATAATGAAGAAAATACTGGAATAGTAAATAAGTAGCATGAGAACAGCATGAATAATTCAACAAATTTTAAATGATAATTATGGATATTCTGAAGGAAAATTAAAAGTAAAGGCTGACACTTCAACCTTAATCCACATTATTTTCCCTCAGTTATTTTATAAGACTATATTTTCTTGTTTATTTTCTACTTTACAGTAGCACTATAGGTTTATATTTGATAACAAAAATAGTTGAAATGCATCCTTTTGAAAAAAATTTAGAGAGTAAAATTTAAAGTAATATTTTCAGGATGGTACAGATAGGATTCTGCTATACACATATACACATACACACAAATGATGTTTTTTAGGGCAGACTAGGAAAATGCTGCCAGTCTGCATCATCACTTTGTGAACTTGAGATGAGCTTTGAGGTGATTACATGAATCTCAGGATGATAATAGTATTGTCTTCAGAATCTAACTGGACAGTAGCCTTCACTTCTTGGGGTCCCAAAGAAGGTTCTAGAATTGAATAGGAATGGATTTTTAGCTCTACTCACCGGAAAAATATGTTAACATACACATATATTCAGAAGATTTCTGGGTTGAAATGGGGATTTATGAGCAGCCTATATTTCCCTATCTTTTTTTTTTAGGATTTTAGGATCATTTCATTTAAAAAAAAAAAAATTCTGAAGTGACATCCTTTCCTGTAGAAAACTTTCTCTCTTCTGCTCCATGTTAACTATGAAATTCAGTCATACAGCACTACCCAAAAACCTCTGGTGATAGAGTTCAAAAAGATTCTTAATTCTTAGAATTTAAATATTACAAAGATATACTTAGATGTAAAGAAGTTGGGTCTGAATTATTATGATTGCAGCACCCTCCTGATGAATCTTCTTTGAGCTTTTCAGATTCCTAGAGCTACTTCCTCTCTGTCTCTCTACCATGATTGGCAGGGCCATTTTTTTAAGGATTAATACTTTCAATTAACCAAAGAATACTCTAGAAAACATCTGATTTTGCTTTATATTATCAAAATTTAACTGGATTTTCAGAAAACAAACAAACACACAAAAGACAAATGTAGGTAGTCTAAGGACTAATATTTCTCCAGAGACATCATCACAAATTTGAGCTCAAACTGCCAGTACCAACTTTGGAAGATCTATAGGAAATAGTCAAACATTTACAGTACATATGTGTACATTGAACAACAACAACAATAACAACAGCAAAAACAAGAAAGCAACTTTAAAAAGTAAGGGAACTTCATGGTGTTTTTAGTTGCCCCTGCCTCATACTCTCGCAGAACAGGTCTTATTCTCAAATAATTATATTATCTGTTTTAACCTGTCTGTGGGTTACTATTTGCAAGCAACATGATCTCATATATAAAATTCTAAAGAAACCACCAACAAACATTAGAGCTAAAACTAGTAAAGTAGTAGGATAAAAAGATTAATATAGAAAAGCCTGTTGTGTTTCAAGGCACTAACAATAAATTATCTGAAAAGAAAACTAACAAAACAATTCCATTTTCAGTAACATCCAAAACATGAAATACCTAGAAATAAACTTAACCAAGTAGGTAAAGGATTTGTACACGAAACCTATAAAACATTGCTGAAAGAGATTTAAAAATATTCAAATAAGTGGAAGAACAGCCCAGGTTCATGAATTGAAAGACTTAATATTATTAAGATGACAGTAGTATCTAGAATGATCTAGACTCAATGAAATCCCTATCAAAATTCTTGTGACCATAAGGCAGTGGGTAGCACAGTCAATTGAATATCTGACTCTTGGTTTCAGCTCAGGTCCTGATCTCAGGGTTGTGAGATCGAGGCCCGCATTGGGCTCTGCTCTCAACGCAGAGTCTGCTTGGGGCTCTGTCTCTTCCTTTACCTCTCCCCCCAACTCTCTGTCTCTCTCTCTCTCTCTCTGAAATAAATATTTAAAAAAAATTTAGTGAACTTTTTGTAGAGAAAAAAGTCAGTCCTTAATTCATATTATATTTCAAGAAGCCCTAAATTACCAAACAATCTTGAAAGAAAAGAATAAATTTGAGGAGCTAACATATTCTAATTTCAAAACCTCCTAGAAAGTTATCATAATAAAAATAAAATGATATTAACATAGGGATAGATAAATATATTAATAGAATCGAATCAATAGTTCAGAAACAAACTCATATATGTATGGCCAACTCATTTCTTTAAAATGGGGGATGCAAGACCATTCAATGAATGAAAAATGGTCTCATCAACAGATATGTTGAATCAGCTGGATTTTGACCTACTAGTGAGTGAAGTTAGACCCATACCTCACACAATAAATAAAAGTTACCTCAAAGTGGATCAAAAATCTAAATGAAAGAGCTGAAACCATGAAATTCCTAGAAGGAAAGAAATATAGGAATAAATCCTTGTGACCTTAGCTTTAGTAAAGGATTTTGGATATTACAACAAAAACATAAGCCTCAAGGAAAACATGGACAAAGTATGCCTTATTAAAAAATAATAAAATTAAATAAAAGGTTCGCTCATCAAGGGATATGAGAAAGTAAAAAGACAATCTATTAAATGGGAGAAAATGATTGCCAATTGAATATCTGATAAGGATTTAGTATCTAGAATGTATAAAGAACACATAAAACTCAACAATAAAAACACAATCAAATTAAAAATAGGTAAGGGACTTAAGTGGACATTTCTTCAAAAATATATACAAATGATCACATAGCACATGAATCAAGAACCGGTGCTCAAACAAATACTTTGTGTGTAAGTGTTCATTATAGCAGTACTGGCTGTAGCCAAAAGGCAGAAAAAAATATTCATCAACAGATGAGTGGATAAACACACAGTGTTATATTTATGCAACGGAATATTATTCAGACTTAAGGTGAAATAAGTAATGAAATGTCCGACAACATGGATGGATCTCAGAAGCATTATACTATGTGAAAGAATCTAGACACAAAATGTCACATATCATCCTATTTGTATGAAATATTAAGAAAAGTTAAAGCAATAGAGACAGAAACTGGATTGTCTGGGCTCAGAGAGGCATGAAACAGAGAATGCTGGCTTAGTGGCTTTGGGAATTTTGAGGGGGTGATGAAAAAATTTTTGAAACCTGATATAGGTGGCTTGTATAATATAGGAAATGTACTAATTACACTTTGAAATAGTTCTTTTTAGGTGTAAAATATTTATTGATATAAATCAATACCAATAAAAATCAAATTAATACATTTGTCTTCAAAATTTGACTAAACAATTTAGAACCAAACAGACTCTTCAGAGTGGCTACAAATGATAACATGTAACATATTCTCAGGGGTGGTCATCCTGCACCCAGAGTTTTAAATTGAGTAGCCTTCTAATTAGGCATGCTGGCAAAAGCTCATCTTAGCTTGATTTTGCCTACATGCATTTTTATTCAACCATGTGACTACCCACAGCTACCTTCCCTATCATAATGTCACTGCTATATACTTACAGAAATAGAAAAAAAGATAAATTATTTTCACTGAATTTTCCCCACCAGGGCCCATTTGCCTTACTGAGACAGAAATGTTAGAAAATGAATCATTTATGTGTAGAGTATGTACATTAGCTAAATTGAATCCATTCTGAGATGTCTTTTGACTTGTGAGTTTTTTAAGCTAAAAGATATTTCTCTCTAATTGCTTCTAAGTCTCTCCTGTCCCTCTTGTGCTCTCACTCTACACCACACACACACACATACACTCATCACATTTATCTTTATTCCATTCTACTGATTAACATTAGTTTGGTGTAATGAAAACATAATTTATATTCAAAATTCAAAATTGTTTGCAAAAGACAATTATATCCTAAAATGTTTTAGAACATTTAGAATGAAAGTCAAAGGTTAGGAAGGCCTAGGGAAAAAGGTTTTACTGTTGTAATATTTACTGTACTCATCAATGAACGAAATATAATTGTCCTCTGAGAAGTGGGAAAGAAAGAATTATGCTAGAATTATGCTAGAATTCTGAAGAATTCTAGATGCTAGAATTATGAAGGTTAGGGTAGCTTAGGTGAATTTCTAGAAGTCAGTAGGATTAATGTTCTAACAGATAATATTGATCATGAAATATATAGCTGGTAATTTAAATACAAATAAAATTTATATGGATTTTTAAAAGTATATGTAAAATTAAATACATTGATTTCATATTATCTTTCAATACGTATTAAATGATATAGACAATGATGCTCGAATGGTTAAATTAAAATTGCTGCTTAATATATGTCATTTCCTGAAGCTTCCTGCCTTTGCTAAATTTAATGGCAGTGGCCATTGTGCTCATGCCAAACATTAGGCAGCTAATTTGGAATCAACCTTTGCCTTTGAATCACAATTTCAGATCTCTGACAAGAATTTAATTTTATCATTGCCTTAAAAATAGAAAAGCATCTACCAACTGCCTTCCTGCTGATGTTGAGACAATAGATTCTGCTGTTTTAACCTCTAAGTTACACTATCACCATGCCCTTTTTTAAATGATCTTTTAGGGGAAAAAATGCCACAAAAGCTCAACTTCAGCAAAATGATGCTGTCAGAATTTTATTCACACTAAATGGTCTCAGCATGTCACTGCTTTCCTATGGGAACTGCAATGGCTCCCTGTCAAATACCAAATTGATTTTAAAATTGCTTGATGGCTTCAGAGGCAAAGTGGTTGGGAGCTGTGTATTTATCCCAGTCAGAGTGGTGCAAGAGCCAGGGTCTCTTCCAGCAGTTGTGAAACATGTTTATGCCATGTGCCAAGCACAGGAGACATTAAGCCTCAGGTCTCATACTTTAAGTTGTATGTACGCTGATCACAGCATTGCCGTCAGATATATACTTGGAATATTTAGGATATGTGCTGCCAAAATGAGCACATTTAGAATATTTATATTCTTACATAAGGCACATTGAAGTTTAAAAGTTGTTTTAACATACGTGATATTTTGTACGTAGATTGTGACAGAGAAACACAAAATATACACAATATTAGATTGGGGGAAAAAAGCTTTCAAATGTGGCCAGGCTCTTTTACATTTTGAACTTTAGAAAGAGCACATAGGATCAATCAACAGGACTTGTGAATTCCCCGAAGATTCAGTAAGTTTTAAAACAATTAATCTTTATTTTCATTGTGCCTATTAACATTCATTTGTTCAATGAATGTTCAAAACAGAATGAAAAATTGCACCCAGTGAGCTCAAGAGCACATATAAGGACAACATAGTTAATCATTTAGCTTGTTTGTACTAGGTCTATTTTTGAAAGAATATAAATGCATTGATTTTGTGAGAGAAAAATGTTGATTATTAGGAAATTTAGGAAATCAGGGATAAAGAAAAAGACAAAGGAAAGTTTAAAAACATCAAGTCAATTTCCACCCACAGAAAATTACCATCTCTGATACAGCAAACATCATTCTTCCTAGGAGGGGTAGCAGCATATGGCCAGACGTGTGTGTGTGTGTTTGGGGAGGGGGGGGCACAGGAAATACATGTAGTCACTTGAAACACCACAGAAGACCAGTAGGACATTGACCCTATGTCCTTTGGTACATGGTGCATAGGATGTAACACAGAGGATAATAAAAAGGCATTTTGTAGGGCTATGTGAAAGAAGTAATACAGTGATAGCTAATTTTGCAAATGAGAGACTGTGAGTGTGAGAGTGAACAGTGGATGATTTGGGAAGGTCAGAGAGACACTGGGGATGGCATCCAATTGATGTATTGCCTAACAACATGGGCATACAAATTCATCGGATGATGACAGCCCACAGAAGCTTAAGCTCCTGCCATGACTAAAGAGGATGATTTGGGAGGCATGCTGGGATCTATATGATGACGTCTCAGGGAATATATGTGGGTGGAATTCATGTTAACATGATGAATTCTCTCCTTCCCCCATTTTATTTTTAGATAGTTAAAGAGGCAGGTGGTGTGTTAAAAAGAGAAGCAGTTGTGACAGGGACGAGTGCTGCTCTAGTGGACTTCCCTGAAGGTTCCCTGTAGCAGAGTCCTGGGCACAAGAAAGCCCATCTATCCAAGTACCTGAGACCTTAGGCTTTGTTTGTTTGTTTTTTTATTTATAATTTTACGTATCTATTTAAGAGAGTGAGCATGAGTGGGAAAGAGGGGCAAGCATGCTGACTCTCTGCTGAGCAGGGAGCCTGATGCTGCTGGATCCCAGGACCCTGAGATCATGACCTGAAAGCAGACACTTAACCAACTAAGCCACCCAGGTGCACCCCCCCCATCCATCTTTTATATATTATTGCCAGGGGCACCCTCCAACACCACAGTGGCTTCAATATTGATTTTAGAAAACAATTTAAAACAAGATGTCTTAACATAGAATAACAGGCTATGGAGGGTGAATGTTTGTATGGCTTTGGTAATGGGCAGAGGAGACACTGGCTAAGCTAAAAACAACAATAACAACAACAAAAACATTAACAACCCTACATCCTACACAGAGCTGCAAATAGTTAAAATGTCTTCTAAGGATTATTAACTGACAGGCCAATTAACTCACTTACTCCAACCGAAACGTCAGCCAGATGTCCGTTATACAGTCCTTCCCCTGGACCCATACATATGAGCAGTTAGTTTGCAGAGGGGGGTGACTCTTAAACGGATATACAGACAGAATTAGAGGCATACATCTTGGAAAAGTTGAGAATATTGCAACTCTTTCAACCTGTTCACCTGTTGAATGGAAGTGGAATGTTCCAACAAGTCAGGTTAAAATAGAATCATGTGGATAGGGATCCCTGGGTGGCGCAGCGGTTCGGCGCCTGCCTTTGGGCCAGGGCGTGATCCTGGAGACCCGGGATCGAATCCCACGTCGGGCTCCCGGTGCATGGAGCCTGCTTCTCCCTCTGCCTATGTCTCTGCCTCTCTCTCTCTCTCTCTCTCTGTGTGTGACTATCATAAATAAATAAAAATTAAAAAAATATATTAAAAAAAAAGAATCATGTGGATAGTGTGGTGCTTTTTTCTTAAAAAAGATTTTATTTATTTATTTGAGAAGAGATAGCGTGAGAGAGCACAAGAGAAGGGAAATTGGGGAAGGGACTGAGGGCGAGGGATAAGCAGACTCCCCACTGAGCAGGGAGCCTGATGTGGGGCTGGATCCCAGGACTCAGGGATCAAGATCTGAACAGAAGACAGATGCTGAACCGACTGAGTTACCCCAGTGCCCTAGATTTATTGTCTGCCCATCTCCAGCAAGCTGTCTGTTTAGGCATTGGACCGATCTCTCCTGCACTTCCCGGGTAGGATAAGACATTGACCAGGGAAATATTATGTCAACACCAAGAAATTTCCTAAATTTTTCATGGTAATATGTTTTGCTTGTTTCTATCAAAGTCTTGAGTTGGTCACCTATAAATGAAAACGCTGAGCAACAGACAAACATGCACAAGTCTGGACATGATGTAGTGTGTAGTCATTTATAATTTGGAATGCAATCTTACTAATGAAGCTTTTTCTGTGGACTCACTGTGTGAAATGGGGATTGCTAGATGCCATTTTTAAAAATCCCTTTAACTTATGACACCCACACTGCATATTTTTATGGTAAACTGTAGTTCTTTCATGCAAATATTGCTGTTAGATCATATTTATACTTCAATCCTATCTGTCATACTGCATTTCACTAAGCAGATGTTAATGACTATTTTATTTAATTTTTTATTATTAAAATATTTTGTTAAATAAAGGGATACTGAACTTTAAAATTATATTGTGGGATCCTGAGACCTACTGAAATGCCCTGAGAAGGAAAGAAACCATTATTTAATTTTGCTTATTCTTAACTAAGTCATATATTTTTTTCAGTCTTAATTTCCCTTTGTGTAAAGTGATTTGCCTCATACTAGATCAGTAAGGTTTGGGGAAATCTCAAGGGGGGGTGTTTAAAATCAAGGGCTCAGAAGTTAAATTTCTTGGTCTTGAAGTCTGAGTCGGCCTTTTATTAACTATGAAGTTGGGAACTTAACTCTCCATCATATTTGTGACAGGGATGCTTGAGTATTATGTGCTAAATGCCTATGAGTGTACCTGGAATGAAAGTATATCCCTATTATTATTATGAATTATTGAATATAAATAATTGAACACAAATAATAACTAGCCTTAAAATTTCAGAAGAAATTTTTTAAGAATTTATTTATTTATTTATTTATTTATTTATTTGAGACTCAGAAAGAGAGAGGCAGAGATACAGGCAGAGGGAGAAGCCCTGGGTTCAGGACCTGAGCTCAACCACTGAGCCACCCAGGTGTCCCGAATTTTAGAAGAAATGATCTGATGGATCACTTACTGGATAAAATATTTACAAAATTGTTCACTTCAGCATGTAATTAACATAGGAAATGACATAATCTAGAATATAAAATAAACCTATTCAATTACCTAAGTTTCTTTAATGTGATACAAAAGCACTGCAGTTAAAAAATTGTTACTAACATCTTCAGTTTCTTCAGGTTCTTTTTTTCCCCTTAATAAATGGATTGTATCCTGCAAAACTATCCATTTGGCTAAGTCGATTTCTATGCATTTTTTAGAAGATCAGAATACATTTTTCTATTTAACAACAGGAAATTGAGGAAGCAGATGAAACATGAAATTGAATCTTACAAGAGAAAAAGGGAACAATTACAGTAAAATCATTTTAAGGTGGTTCCAGGAACCAGTTCCTCAAATAGCATGAATAGGGAAATCTTCTTCGGAGAACTATGAAAAAAATATATTGACAAGGAACAGATGAAAACCATGTAATCAAAGACTCCTTAAGAAAGTTTTTTTCTATTTGGATTTCCTAGTGTGAACTTTAATGATATTCAAGTGTTACATTTCTTTTTCCCACAGAGGACTCCAAGGACTGCTATTTTTAGTTTATTTACAAGTGTAATATTATATATTTTCACTTTGGTTGCCATATCAAATTCTGGTTTTCATTGTTCACTCTAGGCTAAATGGGACTCCCCCATGTTTTAATACCCATAGTGTTCCTATAGAACATTTTTGGCACACATCAAAATAAAAATGTGTGTTTATGATCAAATTTGCATTTAAAAATTGGCTCTGTGCTAGAGAACTGTACTTGGTGCATCCTTATGATTAATCAGTTCTTTCATCTAATACTAACTCCACCCAGTGACCTCAGAATCAAGCTTATGAAACTATTGTTTGACATATATAATCATATTAGATAATTTACTGTTTGTTTATCCTATAATTTGCTGTTTTTCTGTTATATTAGTGAAGGAGTACTAACCTACTTCAACATGAGATACTCAAGCAAGTTAGTGGCTTAACAGCGGTTCATTTTTCTTACACATAATGCTTCAGGGGGAATGTTCTATGTCTGTGGGCAATTCTGTTTCATTTGTGGATAAGACTGAGGACCCTTCTGTCTGGTTATTCCATCTTCTCCTGGGGATTAGTGGCCATGTCTGGGCTGCAGAAGGCAAAATGGAAAGGAATGTGAGAAGGGGGCATGCTATGAACATGAATGTCCTTCATCAGAAACAAACACTTCTGCCCACACTGTTTCCTTGTCAAATAGTCACACCTGCAAGAAAGGGTGTCTGAGGAATGAATTCCAACTCTCTGTCCATTATGGAGAGGTGGGTGAAGAATTTTGACAGACAGCTAACAGCTCTGTCACTCCATTAATTTTCTTAATTTTTACTGTGACAAATGTTCTCATTTGGTATTTCATGTATTATTAGAAGTTCTTAGAAAGGGAGAATATAACCCCAACTATATTTTATTGAATTAATTATGTAAAAACATTCATGTCAAAATGAAGTGATATAGATATTATTCATTCATGTTTTCATTCTGTTCTTACCTCAGTGACTTCCAGAGGATGCCTTGTGAACTTGGTATATTGCATGGATCTGGAGTAGACTATGAATGTGTTCAACATCTTGGTTATGGTATGAAGAAATGTGGCTAGCCAAAATCCTTGACATGATTTTACTACCTAAAAAGATGGAAATGTTACTATCAAGTAACTGCTTTGATCATGACACTGGTCACATATCGCAAACTTCTGACACAATAAACTAAAACAAAAATGTATGCAAGCAAGTGTATTTGCAAACTAAAAACAAGTTAGTAAAGATTGACCCAGATAAAGTGGTAATTCACTACCAGGTCACAGGAAGAGTGAGAGCTGAACCATGACCAATTATCTTACAGGGAAAAATAAAGGATTACATGAGAATATGACAGCTTTTTCAAAGAGACATATATGACAGTGTCTGGGCCTCCAAAGAAGATAGATACATGATAAATGATAGATAGATAGATAGATAGATAGATAGATAGATGATAGATAGATAGATAGATAGATAGATAGATAGATAATAGACAATTTAAGTTGGAAATTCTTAGCTTAATTTAAATAAGTACACTCTTAGATATAACATGAAGAGTCAACAGGATTGTGACAGACACTCTTGGCTCCCTTCCTCCCAGGAATATGCCAAACGTATAGCTACATGAGATGGAATTCCTTCTGAAAGAGATTCTAGGATCTAACTGAGCCCCTCCTATACATCCCATGAATGAGAAAAATTGCTCATCTGGAAAAGTAGGAAAGACTGAGACACAACTTTCCATAAACCCCAGAGCTGACACAGTGCTGTGTCACTGGGAGGGAACTCCTTGTTCCTAGCTTCTCCTTAATGAGTAGATGATTTGGACTCCATATCCAGGCTTCAACTTTTAAGACTCTCAATGAGGGGACAGGCTCCCAAAACACCTAGTTCAACATCACTAATCAACAGGGAAACACAAATAAAAATCTACAATAAGACATCACTTCATACTGGCTAAGAATGGCTATTATCAAAAAGATAAGAGATAATAAATGCTAGTGAGGATGTAGAAAAGGGAATACTTTTATAGTGGGAGATTGACACAGTCACTATGAAAAATAGCATGGAAGTTCCTAAAGAAATAGAACTACCATATGATTCAGCAACCTCACTTCTGGGTAGCCAAAGGCAATGAAATCAGTATCTACAAGAAATACCAGCATTCCTATGGATAAATGGATAAATAAAGTGTATAAATATACAATGGAATATTATTCAGTCATAAAAATTAAGTAAGTCTTGCCACTTGCAACAAAAGGATGGAACTTGAAGATGTTACACCAAGTTATGCTAAGTGAAATATGCTGGACAGAGAAATACTATATATACCACATAGTATCATTTAGATGTAGAATCTAAAAAAAAAAAAATTAAAAATAAATAAGTTCAACTTCTAGAAAGATGGAGTAGGCCAGAGTCTGGGAGGTAGGGGAATTAGGGAGAGGTTGTTAAAAAGGTACAAAGTTTTATTTATAAAATGAATGAAGTCTGAGGATCTAATGTATAATATACTGATTCTAGTTGGTAACATTATTTAATTGAAATTTGCAAAAAGAATAGAGCTTAAATGTTCTCAAAAATATTGATCAATCTAGGTACTTTTCTTCAAGAAGCCCAAGAAGGATAGTGGTTGAGTGTGTATCACAACCAGGCACTGAGGTATGTTTGGAGCACTCATATAATGTCTCTAGTCTTGGAGATATAAATGACCCCCTTCATAATTTTTTTTTAATAAATTCACAGTATTCCTCAAAACAAAGATATCTTCAATTTTCTGGCCTTGTCCAATTTACAATTACTTAATTTTTATGATATATTCCTTAATTTTTATGACATGTAGTTTTAGCTCAGAGAATTGGATACTGACTTTCCTTAAACATTGTATTATAGAAAAAATATTTCAATATTGGTCTAAGTTGAAGGCACCCAACAAATACTGTTGGTCTGCTGCATGAAGGGAAAGTAAAATCAAACAAACAAACAAAAATCACTGCAAATATTCCTGTAACCACTCTCCAATATTAAATTTAATATCACAGTTCAACTGACAAGCCATTTTTATTTACTCATACCTTAAATTTTAGTTCTCCAAGTTAGAACTAAAGACAATACTAAGAAAGTTAAAACAAGTGAAGATGCATCACTGTGTTGCACCCATTATTTCAAGAGCTTCTATTCTCCAGTGCAATGTGGGAATAATGCCCTTTTCGAGTGTATCAAATGATCTACACATTTAAAGGCAAGCATCTGTTAACATAAATAAAATGCAAATAAAAGCATGAAATATGTAAGCATATGGGAACAACTATAAAAAGCTTTTCTCTTGATTTTCAATAAATTGTCCATGGCTCAGCTGCAAACAGAAAGTCTACACCAACTCTTTCTGGAAATAAACACAGTTCACTACATATCTTAAAAAATATTTGAGAATACACTGATTGTAAACATACACAAAAATATTTTTATCATTATTTTACCTGATATAAAATATTTGATTTTAATTGTCATTTGTGTGTTGGCTGACTGTTTGAGGTAGGAGAAATTAGTGAGCTTGTGTCCATCTCTATCATCAGTATTTGTCATTAATTAACTTCATAACCCATAGAGCCTTATATCACTTCCTTTCCTTTCCAACTACTTTCCCTGGAATTATACAACAACCAGCATCTTTGATCTTCAAATAACTGGAAAACAAGTTCCTTCAAAAGGGACTAAAATGAAAAAAATGACACTATATTAAGTCTAATGCAGTTTCTAAGTTGCTCTCATCTGTCTCTTCTTTAGGGCTAGAGTTAAGAGGACAATGGTTCACAATCAAAGTCTTACCTGTCCGTTTTTCTAGTCCTATTGCTTGTTTTGTTTGATGTTTTGTGGGATTATATTTTGTAATTAATCATTTCAAATTGAAGTTCATTAAAATTTCCCCTAGATTTTGGTCAATGTTTTTGTGTTTTATCAATTTCCAGTGTTCATTCTAGTATTTTAGATAACTTTCTATTTCTTCGTGAAAATGTATTAAGAAGTTGGGAGAGATGGGAGATGGTGGTAGAAGCATCTAGAGAATCATGATATTAACATTTATCTTGGTTGGTTGGATCCTCTAGAAAGAACATTTGGAGATGGTGTGTACAGGAAGCTTATTGAGAAGTTCCTTTGTAATGAACGTCTACGGAGCAGTAAAGGAATTAGAAGGGGAGAAATTGTTGAAAACCCAGTAGATGCAGCAAAGATTTCAGATGATCTATAAAATAGTATAGCTCTTCAGAATTGCCCCACCTAAAGGCAAAATGGCCGAGACTTTGTATGCTCTGCTTGACTAATCATTGAATGCAGGTTATCCTAACAAGGAGACATGAATTTGAACAAAACAGAAAAAATTCCCACAGAATGATTTGGCTAAGAGCCTTGATACACCATTGCTTCCAGCACCTAGAGAAACAAATGTCTTAGTCTTAGAGGAGAAATCTTGACGGTGTAGCATGGCATCCATAATTACCTTAAGTATGAAATCACTATCAATATGAAGGTTACCTGTCCCTGTCAGAACCACTTATATTGTCTCTAGTGGTAAGTCCAAATTCTTGCTAAGTTTTGATATGGAAAGGTGCAAACTACAGCTCAACATACATATGTTGAGTTATAAAACTATATATAACACATATGCATTTATATCTAATTAGGTAACTATACCTAATTAATATCTGAAATAACAATTGAAGCTATGCTTGAATTATGATGACTTTTTGCTTATCCAACATGTATATGACTTTGTGCTTATATATGTGTGAGTATGTATATTTGTGTGTTATATGTGTGTATGTATATATCCATATGTGTATACACTACATAGACAGCATATACATTGGGTAACTGGCTATGCACTCATGCACTCTATTTATGCAAGTATGCAATTGCATGTATATAGTAATTTTTGTTAAAGTATCAATAGATACTAATTAATTCCACATTTTGGCAATTGCAAATAACACTGCAACAACATGGGTTTGCAGATATCTCTTTAATCATACACTGATTTCAGTTATTTTGAAGATACAGCCAGAAGTAAAATCATATGGTTATTCTATGTTTAATTTTTTTTGAGGAACTGTCATACTATATCCCATGACAGCCTCATCATTTTGTCTTCCCATCAACAGTATACAAAAGTTCCAATTTCTCCACATCTTGGCAATGCTTCTTATTTTCTGTTTTTGATAAAAGATACTTACGAATGTGAAGTGGCATCTCATTGTGGTTTTAATTTGCATTTCCTAAATTATTAGTGATGCTGAGCATCTTTTCATGTGTTTATTGGCCACTGATATATCTTCTCTGAAGAAATGGCTTTCAAGCCTTTTCTCCTTTTTCTTACAGTTTTATGTGAGCTATTGAGATGTGGGGTTCTTTATATGTTCTTGATAATAATTTTTACATATTCATGGTTTATAAATATTTTCTCCATTTTGTGTGTTGTCTTTTCACTCTATTGTATCCTTTCATATACAAAATTTTTAATTTCAATATAATCAAATTTGTTTATTTTTTCTTGTTGCCTGCACTTTTGGCGTCATATCCAGAAAGCCACTTCCAAATAGAATATCATGAAGTTTCCTCACTTAAACATAGTATAAATTACTAGTACTCTGGCAAAACTGTCACGTTGATGTTCTTCATCTGTATTTTGCTTCCCTTGTCTTCCTGCTATACCTTTCCTCAACAGTTGAGGCTGAATACCCCGTGAACACATTGTCAAATTCCTTCAGACAACTGTACAATTACAATCACATTTTATCTTAGCAAGTAGTGATCTACACCGTTATAATAATACAAAGCAATTCCATCAAGTGTGTTTATTTTCTGTATTGGATTTACTCCTCTATCTTCGTTGTAGATTTAATTTTAATATTTGAATGGCAGTAACTCTGTTACACTTCTGCAGGCAATCAAAACAGATATAAGCTTTTCAAGCAAGTGAAACATTTATGTAGTTGTTCTCAAGATGAAATCAAATCTTTAATTCTTTAAAATATTTTCATCTATTTTACCTCTCAGAACACCATGATTTATTAACCTCTGATAGCCATTTCATCTTTATAGTAATTATATCCACTTTGTTTCTAAAATATAAATGATACAACGTGATATCCTTTATTTAAGAATTTCATCATCCCCACTGGAATGGGAAGTTTAGTTTCACAACAGTATCCCTATCATCAGCTGTGGCTTACAGAATTGTTCCATAGCTGACCTACTAAACAACAAAATCAGCAGACAAAACCAGCAAAATTCTTATAAGCTCAGTGAACACAATGCCATTTGGCTTTCTCAAGGAACAAAGTCATCTTTTGGGTTCTCTTACACAACAGATCCATTCTTGCATGTCCACATTCTGAATTATTTGGTCGTTTTCTCCACACTCTGCCCAGGGTGTTCTTAATATTTTTATTCTTATTTAAGGTGAGACATTACATTTCCAAGCCTCTAGGATCATCTCCATAGTGCATTATCATTGATTACTGGTGTTATAGAAAGGAAGTAATATCCTAAAAGTAAAATCATGAGTATCCTTCAGCTATATCAACAAATTTTACTTTATGTAGACTTAAATAATTCTTGTTCCCTGTTATTCCATAGCCATTAATGTCTACTGACAAGCATGCTGCATAAGCCATCAATGACTCATATTAGTGAGTTACTGTAGTCATTTTGGTGTGCATGACATGTGCATGCATCTTCTTCAGTTCTGCCCACAGAGGTTTGACCTCATCATTGGATGGTGGCCAAGAGAGGATAGAGAATATAGGGGTCCAATCTTAAGAACAACATATTGTCTTACAAACCATGTATCTCACAATTTCAAAGTAGAAGTGATAGGGCCAGTGAGCAAAACTTAGGTAAGAATCAACAATGGTATGTGGTCAAACCATAATCTTCTCTGAGCCCCAGGTCTACCACTTAGTAGGCATGTGAACTTTGATCACATTGTAGGTCTTCTCCATCCCCCAGCTCTGGATATGAACTTTGGGAATCTTTTTTTTTTTTTTTTAAGAGAGATGATACATTATATACACTATATATCATTATATGTATATATGATAGATAGCTATGTACACATATATTCATATATGTGTACAATTGACTTTTGACCAACACATGGTCAAATGCATGAGTCCATATTCATATGTAGATTTTTGTGATACAGTGCAGTACTATACATGATTTTCTCTTCCTTATGATTTTTTGAATAACATTTTCTTTTCTTAAGATTACTTTATTATAAGAACATAGTATATAATACATACAACATAAAAATGTGTATTAATAGACAATGTTATCAGTAAGGCTTCCAAGCAAAAGTAAACTATTAGTTAAATTTGGGGGGAGTCAAAATTTATAGTGGATTTTCGAGTCCACAGAGGGTTGTTGCCTCTAGTCCCTGCATGCTCAATGGTAAGAGAGACCGAACAGAATTGAGAATTAATTAATTCTTGGAATTTTAGGTTGCAATGTGTTGGGCTAACATAGAATGTTTCCAAAGAGTATGAACAGGATTGTGAGAATCCAAAAGTTTACGTATGAGAAACAAATTTTGCCTAATGAAGATAAATATTTGGGGCTGGGCACAATGATCGTGTTTAAATAGTCAAAAGTGTGTTCTTATAAGAACTATTGGATGTGTAAAATAATATCCCAAATGAGAGAGTAAAAATTAATGGATAGGAATTATAGTGTGGAAGATTCTGTATCAAAATAATATTCTAAAAACTACAGAAAAAATGAACTAAAACTTTTCTAAGCAATTAACTTTTGATTATGAGATCTTAGTATTTTATCAAGCCCCATTATAAGTTATAATTAATTCATGATTATATTTAATGGAATATTCAGGAACAAGAACTATTAATATACATAAGATGCATTTCTTTATTAAAATGATTTGTGCCATAATACATATAACACTTTCATTTAGAAAAAAAAAATAATTACTGACAAATTCAAAACAGCCTAGAGGTATAGATTCATTTATAAAAATAAATACAAAATGTTAAAGTATTTTCTCACATGCAGTACTGCTGAAAGTCATAGCTAAGATGTATTGATGTTTTCTTCATTTTGCCTTTTATTTATTAGAGATTTATTTTTCTACTATTAATCAAGGTTAAAGTAACTTAAATAAACTAACATTGTTTATTATGTTATGTTTTTATGAATCTTGGCTTTGCTATACATAATAGTGATTAAAATTTTACACAAAATACCATTTATAAAATGCCAGGAAAAAATGAAGACTTTAAATATTTATTTTGAATTTTCTAAATGAATTTGTACTCAAGAAGTCTTCATCAACTTTAATACTATTATTTTGCTGCCAGTTAGTAAATATATTAAATTTATATTGGTGAATATAAATTTCATCAGTTTCACAATATACCTATCTGCAAGCAACCTGAAACAAACTGGCTACACAATTATTAGAAACCTAAGACAATCACCTCTCATTTTAAGTATTTACATTTCTCTTTCTTTTGTTTTTAATATCTTTTCCTTTTAGAATAATGCCTTAAATAATTTCCCAAGAAACCAATGAGATATGACAATATTGAAAATGAAAAGGTCACCCTATGTGAATGGTTATTTGTCAATTTGGCCAGGCCATGGTACCCAGATATGTGGTCAAACATTATTCTAGATAGTTCTATATAGGTTGAGTAAAGTAGATTATCTCCCATAACATGAGTGGACCTCATCAATCAGTTGAAGGCGTTAGTACAATAAAGACTGATGTCTGGAGGAAGAGGGAATTTTACTAGCAGATTGCCTTCAGACTAGAATGGCAACATCAACTCTTCCCTAGGTCTCCAGCCTGTTGGCCTATCTTACAGAACTGATAGCTACAAACTCACTGCCCTCTGTGCAGTATGGTAAGTTCGTGCTCATCTATCCTGGCAGCTTCAATCCATAGACTGTTTTTTGCGTTTTGTAACAAAAACCTGCTAGTTCTCAGACAGGGTATTGAGAAGTGACTTCATAGTGCCAAATGGGGCAAGGGATCTGAGGCTCTGAACTATTCCTTCATAGATATTTGCCTTATCTTTCTGCATAATTTCAGCTCAAGTTTAGGGAAACCTGAGGCCACTAATTCCTAAGTCTCTTGTGGGTTTTCTTGTTCAATGAGGTAACATCTTGACCTTTTTCCCTATGAATTTAGAGTTCTACTTTCTTGCATCTGCTAGGTCACTTGTCACTATTAAATTGCCTCCCAACTTTTGATATATTTTAAAAGATTTATTTATTTATTTTTAGAGAGAGAAAGAGAGAAAGTTGAGCAGTGGAAGAGAGAATCCCAAGCAGATCCATGTTGAAGGTGAAGTTTGACGGAGGTTGGATTCTACAACCTGAGATCATGACCTGACCTAAAACCAAGAGTCAGATGCTCAACTGACTGAGCCACTCAGGTGACTGCCCACCCCCCTGCCTGGCATTTTTGATATTTTATTGTTTTCTTCATTTATATTCTCCATTTTTTTTTTTTTTTGTGGAGTCATCTCTTTAAAGATCCCACTATCGTATTTTAAGGGGATTTTCCTTTGCTTTTTAAGATTTATTTATTTATTTCAGAGAGAGAGGTGCAGTGAAGGAGTGGGAAGGGTAGAGGGAGAAGGAGGAAGAGAATCTCAAGCAGACTCCATGCTGAGCATGGAACCCAACCTGGGGCTTGATCTTGACCATGAGATCATAACCTGAGCCAAAAATCAAGAGTGAGATGCTTAACTGACGGGGCCACTCGCGCACCCCATTAAGGGGATTTCCTGAGGCAGGGGAGACAATTCATATATTCAGTCCAGTGATTTATATGAAATGATCATAAGATTTTGAAAATAGCATTTCTATAGCATTGTCTATCATTTGTCTGTATCCTTGAGGTGCTCAATACTAGAGGAATAAAAAAAGAAAGGCTAGTCATGAATGTGGATGGAAAAGCAGAATACTGCTAGAAAGTGACACTTCAAATACAACCAGGATGTTATTACAGTGCTTGAAGAAGACACATCTTTCAAAACTATTTGCTTCTGCACTCATCTTCTATTAATCACACACATGAAAGTGATAATGTAAATTTTGTCTCAATCTAAATATACCATCAAAGCCAGAAAAATAAAATAACAAAACAAACAAAGCCCAAAATATTTACGGTGCATTAGATCATCTGGTACTTTCAATATTGTCAATTTTCTCTTCATAGAATATGAACCGGTCAAAGACATATTGGCTTGGGTGTCCTAGACATATACTCAGTAAACAAACCTAAGAATAGACTGGTAGTTATCGAATATGTTGAAATTGACTTGCCTCACTTTAAACTAATATTTCAAAGTTTTTCCCCAAATCTTGAGTTTTGGGGAGGAAGTGCAAAAGCTGAATCTTCAAGAGGCAAAATAAGTTCTTTCAAATTAATGTTTTCATCTGAGAGAATTAGGATGTGTAAGTCAACGTCAATTTTACCATTTGGAACTATATACCCTGCTGAATAGCATAAAACTTTGCTTACAAATAATGAATTCCATGACTCAACACTATACAACTTTTAGTAATATATAATCATCTATTTTATCTTTTCATTTGTTTATCGTATGGGATCCAATCGAATAGATGTATTGAGGAACTAGTGTTAGTAATTATCTGGTAATTTTCTCGGAATTAGCAAAAAAATTTTGTTGCTCTGAAGGAGGGAATATCATACGGGAGAAAACAGAAAATAAATATGAACTAAGGATCAGCAAAATAAGCACCAGAATTCAGGGTAAAAGAAACTAAGTGTACCAATAAACACTATTATTTCACCTTCTCATCCCATAAGATAATAAGTTGAAATATCTGTTCTATGATCTGCAGAGACAGGGAATCCTCTTTGTTTCTATTGAAGGCAAACATTATCTCTGTTTATATCATTGAAAAAAGATCATCCAGCTTGGAAAGGAAAGTAGAATTTGTGAGTATTTTTCCTTATGCACACGCTCTCAAATTCATGTACACCCCCCTACACACACACACACACACCACACAAATACAGACCAGGTTTAAGTCTGAAGAAGAGAAGAAAGCTCAAAAATAAACTCAGGAGTATCAGAATGAGGCAATATGACATAGAAAGAGGAGACATATCTGGATTTCCTTCATTTACATCATCATGTGTTGTTGGAACTAAATGGATATCAAAACCCATAGAGAAAAGTTTGGCCCCTTCTACAGATTTTAAAAATTAGAAGTATACTTATTGGGACAAACTCAAATCAAGTGTGATTCACATGTATGCAGCTTCACTTATCCCATTTTGCCCAGATAGTGTTTAAAAATACTTACTTATTGAACCCAAATCCCAAGATTTTTTTTTTTATTTCAAACAAGATTAATTAATTAATTTAGAATGAGACATGTTTCTGCTAATTCATGGTACTATCTCCCGGAAGAAAATCCTTGACAGAGATCAACTTAAAGACAAGAATAGTCCTAAATGAGAAAACAAATGAGACCACCAAAGAATATTTCCATGAAACAATGATAATATGTATTACTTCTGTACACTTAGGCTTAATCTTGTGTTAAAATACAAACAACAACAAACATGAAGAAACTACTTCCTTTATCATTTCTCAATGATTTACTTCTTTCTCTACACAAGACATAGTAATCTCTTTATTTTTTTTCATAGTAATCTCTTTAAAAACACTGTTATTTCAACTAAGTTCCAATTTGAAGGGAATATTATGTGAACTTAAATGCTCAGCTTCAGTAGTCATTTTTGCCATATGCCATATTTGCCATGTATCATTCCATATAAAATGGAATATTGATAACAGTTTCACCAAATGCTATTCTCATTTGGGTTTCTTTTTTTATATATTTTTTATTGGAGTTCGATTTGCTAACATATAGCATAACACCCAGTGCTCATCCCATCAAATGCCCCCCTCAGTGCCCGTCACCCAGTTCTAAGATGATGATTTCTACTTGTAACATTTCAGAGGAAAAGACATCCTATGTAGGGTATACTGCCACCTATTTACAGGTATTCAGGACTAGCTCATCTCCTCAGTACTGGTTGTTCTTTTTTTTTTAAGATTTATTTATTTATTCATGAGAGACACAGAGGGATAGAGGCAGAGACACAGGCAGAGGGAGAAGCAGGGAGCCCGTTGTGGCATTTGATCCTGGATCCCAGGATCATGCCCTGAGCCAAAGGCAGATGCCCAACCACTGACCCACCCAGGTATCCCCGATACTGGTTGTTCTTTCTAAAGACCTTAACAATATTACTCAGCCATTAGAAACGACAAATACCCACCATTTGCTTCAACGTGGATGGAACTGGAGGGTATTATGCTGAGTGAAGTAGGTCAATCGGAGAAGGACAAACATTATATGTTCTCATTCATTTGGGGAATATAAATAATAGTGAAAGGGAATATAAGGGAAGGGAGAAGAAATGTGTGGGAAACATCAGAAAGGGAGACTGAACATAAAGACTCCTAACTCTGGGAAACGAACTAGGGGCGGTGGAAGGGGAGGAGGGCAGGGGGTGGGGGTGAATGGGTGACGGGCACTGAGGGGGGCACTTGACAGGATGAGCACTGGGTGTTATTCTGTATGTTGGTAAATTGAACACCAATAAAAATAAATTTATTTAAAAAAAAGAAAAAAAAACAATATGAATGAACTACAGAAGAACACATGTTTCTCCTTTGGGAGAAAGTAATGCCATTTTTGCATTTTTTTCAAAGTATGAGAAAAGTTGGATCCAACATTAGGAAGGAAGAAACAAAGGAAGGAAAGCAAGCAGAAGAAAAAAATTACACATGCCATGCCAAATTAAAAGTAAATTTTCGTCTTGTACTATATAAGGCTATGAGATCAAGCTTTTCAAGGTTTACCAAACCTTCTTACACATAAAAATTCAAAACAATAATAAAATTAAAATAATGCTGATAATAATAATAATAAATGTCAGGCAAGAATAGGCAATGGAGCCACAGAACAGCATTCAATCAATGAACTTGTCTTCAAAGTCCAAAATTCCAAATTCTATTATTTAAAATTTTGGTTGCCATAGATTTTTCATCTCTAATCTTATCAAAATTAAAAATTATTTTAATGATAAATAATGGCAAGGCAATTTGATCCCCAAATACAAGACTGAAAAAATATGACATATATTGCCATCTGGCAAGAACTGAATGTTGGCCTCCTCAAAAATCCCTATGTTGAAATCCAAATCCTCAAGGTGATGGCATGAAGAAGTGGAGCCTTTGGGAGGTGATTAGATTATTGGTGGAACCCTCATGATTGGAATTAGGGCCCTTGTAAGAGACCCCTGAAAACTAGCTTGCCCCTTGTGCCATGTGAGATTGTAATAAGATAGCTGCCTACGAAGGAGGCACTGACCAGACATTGAATCTGCTGGGACCTTGATTTTGGACTTCTCAAACCTCTAGAGCTGAAAGAATGAAGTTATTGTCATGTGGAAATCATGTCATTTATGATATTTTGTGAGAGCAGCCTGAACAAAGATACCAACATATATCTCATCTTAAGTGTTAATATATTTGACATCTTAATAGTACTGATCTTTTGATCCATTAACAGGGTATCTCCTTAAATTATATAATCTTAAGTATTTCTCAGTACTATTTGTAGTTTTCTATATACAAGTGTTCACTCTCATCAGAATTTTTCCTATTTGATTTTTGACAATATTGTAAATTATTTTGTTTTAGTAACAGTTTCTGTTTCTTCAGGGCAATATATAGAATATAGCTGATTGTGTGTATTACTCTTGTATTCTATAGCTTTACCAAACGTATTAGTTTCAGTAGCTTTTTGTAGATTTCATAGGATTTTTCCACCTAAAATATCATACCATTTGAAAATAGAGTTTTGCGATGACTGCCCCCATGTTAATTTTAGTGTATAGTCTACTCAAAAAGAAGAAACTGAAAATTTCCAGATGACAAGGTGTCTGGAGAGATCCAAAAAGTATATTGAGTAAAATGATAAAAAAATGGGATTATGTTTGAGGATATTAAGAATATTAATAGAAATGGCTCTAACTCCCTCCAATTACTGCCCTACAACTAAATGTGATGTGTTTTAGGTGGGCTAGCAGGAATAACAGATAGTGCTTTTACTTGAGGTAATGCTTAACAAAATAATTGACAATAAGTTCTGACTCAAAAACACAAAAATGATTTTTGCCTGCATTCATCTTTGTATTAGAATGAAGCTACTGTCATTATTCCTTCCACACATGAGATCATATCTGTTTTATATGTTTCATTTTTTACAATCCACTATAAATAAAGAGGATCATAGTTCGTTTACAGAGAGTCAGAGTGATATCAAACACTCATATGTGAGAAATGATTGGAGAAAGAGACCCACTGAATTTGCAGAGAACACTTGATCTGAAGAGGAAATTGCATGTGATAGCTGACAGTGGCATCTACGTATCTGAAGGGCCATCCCACCTACCTGACTTAATGTTCCTTTAAGCAAATCAAGTGGTATTGGGTTTTATTAACTCACTCGGCCTTCAAAGTTTAACATGATGATATTTGTCCTATTACTGCCTTGCTACTAAAAAGTAGATTCAAACTGCACGTGTTGGTACTGGTGACGATGTTTTGGCTCTCTTCTTCACAATTAGAAGAAAAATAATCATTAATATTGTTGTTTCTTGAATTTATATTTGGCAGAGTTAGAATTTTTCAAACTTTCCAGCATCTTGGCAAATAAATTCGAGATAAAGGACAATTACTGCTAGTTGGCAGTGTTTATACCATAAATTATTTACTAGTTTTTATTAGAAATACTTAAATAACACTACCAAAATTTATCACGTTCAGAGGAAGGGAATGTGTGCTTATTTAGACAGTATCTTCAGAGTGGAACACAATTAAATTTTTATACGAGATAAATATTGCAACTTTTAAAAGTTATTGTTTGTTGTCTTTATTATAATTTTTTTACAAACCTAAGAAAGTTTTATATTAAATATTCCAGGTGAGATATAGCTGTAAGATCTGAAAAAAATGCTCAGAATCCATCCCCATGTTTTTTCTAGTTCCTCTTTATTTATGTGCATGTCTCAGTTTTAATAATATTTTCACTAAAAAAGTGATTCTGATTAATTTTCATGTGGGCTTCCATATTTTGATATGTTTTACAGATTATTAAAACTGAATGTTCTTTCAAGCTGTTAGCCTCCATAAATATTTAGGTTAAATTGACTTAGTCCAATCATGTTTATGAAATATGCTCCAATGCTGAATAAATTTGGGAGTATAGTCCCTTACGTACAATGATCAAACAATATACACAAATAAAATCATGATATTGGTGAATTTAAACATAACTCATTTTTTAAGACTACATCAAATAACCAAGGCTCATACAATACTACTTTTTCCCCAGGAATTGTTTGTTTTACACACATTAATGCACTAAATGATTGTATATTTATTATTAGTTCCCTCCGACCTATGAGAAAACAGAGACACAGAGAGGCTCAGACTTGGTTAAGCCAGAAATTGCTGAGCTGGGCTCACACTCAGGCTTTGAGGTTTCACAGGTGCCCATGAAATTATTTTCAATTTACATCTTGTTGAATGCCTCTTGTTGAAATAAGAAATGTTTGTTGACTTTGCATTTTATGCAATACATTTTATCCAATTAAAATAGCAATTCATGTGCATGAAACTTTTGAATGTGAGAAATTTCAGCTGAACTGTTTTTCCATTTCACCACAAATATGAGCAACTATTCACTAATGTAAATCATTTCAGTATCCATAACATATTATGGTATGAGGAATGCTCTCATCCTGTTAAATAAGTCACAACATTTTCATTAATTCTCTTATCATGCTTTTAACAAACTTCAAACTTCAGATCGAAATCCCAATTTAAATATGAATAGTCAACATTGCTACTGTCCAAACCAGGTACTACTTTTAGAAGGTTTCCAAAGTCAGGCCACTTTCAAATGCTTTCAGTCATGTGTGCAATAATAACACTTAATAAAATAGAGAGAGAATGCTCAAATATCAGGGAGATAGCCTCATACGATTTTGAGAGTAAAAGGAATAAATAAATCTAATAAATAAGTTATTAGATTAAAGGGGATGGCCTTGCTGCTGTATTATTGATTTACTCATTTATCCACCTACTTTAAAGCTCACATCATGTTATCCATGATGATGGACCATATGTGGCATATTTAAATCATCTAGAGTCTCCTTTTAATCTCTTTTTCATGGAAAAATCAACTCTGTTATCAAGCTGCTCAGCATTATTTCCCTTTCTGTTCCTGAATACCATGGAGATCTGACTTCTGCCTAAGGAAAGCGCTTCTGTGGAAGCCCCTCCCCTACATTGTCTGGCAATGTTACCACTTATCCCACCTTCCCAGCCCCCTCACCCTGTCCTTATACCAGGTTCATTTGTGGAGTGGAAATTTGACTTATTTACCTCTTGCACCTCTTTTTACCAATTTTATGGTCAGTTCCCCCCTAGTTTTCATTCATCTCTCTTTCTACCCAAATCTTGCCTTCCTTATAGATGTCTAAAATCTTAATACTGATGATTCAGCCTCTCTACTTTACCCACCCACTCTCAGGATCATACCCTGAAGCCTGTTGTAATAAATAATTGTTTCCCATCCAGAAAAAGAAAATTTAGATATTTCATTTTCTAAGCACCACCATAAAGCTTCCCTGTGATGAATTCTGTAGCTAGTCCCTAAGAGATTTTTGAACTAATTCCTCTCTAGGTCTATCCCCTACAAAAATGCAGCACATACTCTACAGCTGAAATAATAGTTCTAAAAGTTAAATATGTTTATAAAAACATGTGTCATACAAATCAAATATTGCAAATAAATATTTAACAAATGTTCTTATTTCTAGCACTATTTCAAGGATTTTGATTTTATATTTGACATGCAAAGGCAGACATAAAATAGTTTAAGTAGTGGTGGGACATAATGCAATAAGCATTTGAGAAAAATGACTCTGTCAGCTGAACAAATTTGAAGATGACAAATTCTATATTAGAAGTATTTAGAGACTAGTTAAGAATCATTATAACAGTCCAGGTAAGAACAATGGCTGGTAACAGGATGACAATGATAAATATGGAGATAAGTGCACACATTTGAGATCTATTTAAGAAGTAGAATCAACAGAACTTGATGAAGGATCATGTATGGATGAGTAAGAAATGATATATCATTTCATATATCAATGATATATCGCAACTAACAATCACCCTCATCATCTGGCGCTCCTCAAATAAGGGCAGAAATCACTGACAGCACAATTCTGGCTTGAGGTTTTGCCAATGAGAAACTTTGAAAGGCAGAAAAGCAAAGCCAACTTGGAAGGTAAAGAGAATTAAAATCCATATTTCTCCCCTAGTGGTCTCAGGCATAAGCCTGGGCTTTGGCAGGCATAATTTGCTAAGCTCTTCTGGTGTTCTCTTAAAAATCTCCCTGCATGCTGCTGTAGGCAATTGCTATTATTGTCACAAGTTTCCTTGCATTTCTGCAAGTTACTGACATTTCTAAAAACTAAGACTGAAACTGAGAGTCAGGAAGGCTTTTCCAGGCCTTGACCACTCCAGCCTCTAAAGGAATTTTAAGAATGAGATGCCCTGTATTAAACACTCGTCTGCAGAAAAGAGTGGTTGGTTTCTTCTTTTCTTCTTCCTTTTCCTTTCCCCTTACCCTTCCCTCCCTCCTTCCTTCTATTTCTTTCTTCTTTCTTTCTGTTCTTTCTTTCTCTTTCTCTCTCTGGCTAAATCGTGCTGCAATCAGAAATTGGTTAAACTTCTCCCAGTCTGCATTATTTCTTTTTCTACTCTACCGATACAAAGTAGTCCTGTGAGAAGCTGGAAATGAAAAGAGAAAACAAAGGCAATTATCCCAGTAGAGGTGGGCAGATTCATGAGCTTCTGAGAAAGTAATAGTCTGCAGCTCCTCTAGCCTTTTATTTTTTTTTTTAACCTACAAATTTCCTGTCCGATGCTATAGGCATCTACGATTATTAGCATTTTCCTAGTTTGATAACTTTGATTCCCTGAAAACGAAAAGAAAATTATCTAGGTTAGGTTCTCCTAGACATTTGTAAATCGAATCTTCCAGTGGTTATCATCCATTTAATTCCTTCGATTACATTTCCTCTCTTTATCTTACCTAAAGTGACACAAATCAAACTTCCACTGACTCATCACCTAGTCCTTTATATTATATTTAACAATGACAAGATTAGAACATAGAGTCAGAAAATAATCGTATGGGTATTAACAACAAAAATCCCAAACTTGACAGTGTTTCTTATGATATTCTTATGGATCCCTCTGAATGATACGGGCTCTGCGCTTTTGGTTTTAGAAGATATTTCACTGTTAAGGAGAGTATCTAACAGGAGTTCACCAGTTGAGCTCTTAAGGTGTGATATTAATGATTTCTCATAGAAGATTACCATTGAACTCATCTTTCAAATGTTTGTGCAGGACCTTGATTAAAAAGTAGAAGATATATTTTTTCATATCATTAGATGCCATAAAGCTGAGAGCTCAAAAGAATAAATTGTACACTGTTAAAAATTCTCTTTGCTTTGTGATTTTAGTCAGTTTACTACTTACGTTTATTTTGACACTTGTCAAATCCAAAACTTTAATTTATAAGAAGTCACAGGAGATCATTCGCCTGCTTGGCACTTTTTCCTATGTTTGACATAAGACTATATAAAAATAATATTGGTGTAAATTCATGTAATATAAATGCATGAGAGCATTTGGGCTGCAGCAGTTCATTTAATTCTTATTAACTTGAAATAGGAGGCATCTATGACCCAAAAAAGAGCAATCATCTCTCTCAGCTCAGCTTTAACCATTCTTCTTTTTGAATAAGTGAATTTTGTAAGGATAATTTATACCTATCCTAAGAGCCTAATTTATGATTTCATTGATGACCTATTAAGCACTCAGCTCTGTACTCTGCCCTGTGATTATTAAAGAGATAACTTTTTGGTGTGATAAATTAGGATCAATTCAGAAAGGAGTAACAGATATGAATAAAATAACCTAAGTGAACTAGAAATAAAAAGATAAGTAACCACTATATCTTCCTATGTCCTGTGAAGTGTCGCTATGGGACTTTGCAAATGAAGTGACTTGCATTTAATCCCTTTTCTAAATGTACTCTCTATGCATTTACAAGTTTCTCAAAAAGTGAATGTGGATAGAAACAGTGCTTTAAAACCATTTCGGAATATGCTCCACCGGTGTTAATTCTGAAATCAAGAAGGCTGATTCACACTGGACTATGTTTCAAAATAAAATTGCCCATAAATATACTGTAGTTCTATCCTGACAAATTCATGTTTTAGAAAAGTTTCCATAATTCTTTAGTAAAGCATTAAACTCACTTCACTGTTAAATTATAAAAGAACAAAATGATCTACAGGCTTTTGCTCTGAAGAAATGACAGGGATGGCCACTACTTAAAGAAGATCACTTTCTTATGGGAAGTACTGTATATGATAATCACTCTACCAAAAGTGTCCATTCAAAGGAATGGCTGTATTGGGAGAAATTATCAATGAAATGTGGAGTTATATGTGAAAATGTAGGTTACTTCAAAGTCATACAATCTTCTTTGAACCAAGTCAAGTTAAAAGCAAAGCTGACCAGAGAAGCCAGTACTACAGAAGCATCTCCATTAAGGGATGGAAACACTAGAGAACCAACAATAAAAAAGTAACTGCCGATCAATAAATGGATCGAATAGTGCATTAATCCTCTTGAATATGTCCAATTACAAGCTTAGATAATATTTACCTGCATGTAAAGGACAGAATATGTTCGCTAGTTGTAATTATAATAAATCTCAAGTATCTAGTATCTTAGCATTTACAGTATATTTTCAGATACATTTTCTTATTTGATCTCAAAATAAGCAAGTATGTAAAGCAGAGGTGTTCAATGAATCCCAACAAAGAACTGTAAATAGGCACAGAAGAGTTATGACAATCTAATTTGTTTTCCTCCTTTCAGTTCTCCCCTTTCAGATATGACTATCTTTGATTTTGCATATGAATAAACTGAAGTAGAGAATTTAAAATACCTGGTCATACCGATAGAACCCACACCAGAACCTGTTCTCCAATCATAATGAGACAAATTCCACATATTGTTTAACTCCTAGAATATTGAAAAGAAATCTCTATATAAAGTAGTAAGGTATTGATATATAGCCGTAAACCTGTTGTGTTTCCAAAGACTATCCGGGAACAAAGGTTGGAAAACTATGGCCTGCTTGATTTTACAAGTAATGTTTTCTTAGAACATAGCAACACTCACTGATGTACATATTGTTTAGGGCTGTTTTACACTACAAAAGCAAATGCTGAAAAGCAGCAATACAGACCATATCCACAGCAAGCCCATTACAATTACTATCTGGTCCTTTAAAGAAAGATTTGCTGACGGGTGCCTGGGATCCACAAGAGTCACGGACAATTTCAAATTACAACACAACAGCGGTGAAAAGCAGAAACTCGTAATAAGGAAGGAACTCAAAACCCAGAGCTTGTCCCTCAAGAGTGAATGGCTTAAACCCCACATTGACACCCCAATGTTTAAGAGCTGCACCTGAGCGATGTGCCCCCACGATATCCAGCTTTGAAAACCACCACAAGACTCACGAGATAACAGTGAACTAAAAACCTCTCTTACAGGGCCCAAAGGCCCCAGTGCCCAGCCCAAAACACCATTTGAAAAGCACCCAGAATTTATGCGAAAGAAACTCATTTGCTAACCTTCAAGTCTTGGCTTGAGGATCAGGGCCTGTGGATATGCTCCAGAGGGGGAAGCTGGTGGGCACCACCATTTTCTTCTTTCCAGCTGGTGCCAACTTTATGCTTCTCCTCTGCCTTGCTAAAAGTTTGTGGGGGGGCGGAATCTGGCATAAACAACAAGGTGTAAAGAGTTTGGAAGATGTCATCCTCATTCTTACAATAGTAACAACAAAAAAGGAACAAGCTAAAAACCTTTGACTTCTCTTAAATACAGAGAACTGATAACCTAGCAGGAAACATTGCAGAACAGGCTGCCATGCTGAAATCCATAGACAGGTGAATTCAGTCAGACACAGCTTCATCTGCTTGCCTTGAGGATTTAGCAGGTAAGGGGAAGAATTGCTGAAGAATAAAAAAGTCCTGGGAGCTGCATTTTTTTGTGGATTTCCTCTCTGGAATTCTAGCAGGTTCTCATGGTAAAGAACCAAAGCAGCAGAAGAGGAAAGGAAAAGCAGAACAAAGAAGGAAGAATAGAAGGAAAGAAAGAAAGGTTTCTTGTACTTCTGGCAGTGGGAAATGTGAACATATACTCAGAATATTCTCCATGAGCCCATGGAACAGTCTAGCTCTATGTCTACTCTCCAGTTAAGAAGATCTTACCTGAAACATACTCACCTGGAGACAAAGGCTATGTCACTCTAGCTCCCACCAGATTTCTCTCTCACCTGAGAGGAGAGAGGAGCTAAGAAATACTTGTGAAGGTCACAGAACAGGGACACAGGGTCATGAAAAAATATTAGTCATACCTTAAATTTATTTTATTTTTTTTAAGATTTTATTTATTCATGAGAGACACAGAGAGAGAGATGCAGAGACATAGGCAGAGAGAGAAGCGGACTCCATGTAGGGAGCCTGATGTGGGACTTGATTCTGGAACTCCAGGATCACGCCCTGGGCCTAAGGCAGGCACTTAACCACTAAGCCACCCAGGCGTCCGAATAATACCCTAAGTTTAATTATAACATTATAGAATGCTTCCCCTCCTTCACGCTTTATCACCACATCGTCATCATAGCTCCAGTAAAAGTGGATTATAGATAAAATAATCACAAAGCATGGGTTCCATGTAAGGAGTCAAAAAGGACAGAAGAATTTGAAGTAATAAATAGAAAACAGCTATTAGCATTGATAGTAATATATATCAGTAATCACTTTAATGTGAATGGTAAAAATATAATCATTAAAGCATATTGTAAGAGTGGATATAAAAATAATTTACTATATGTTTAAATGCAAAGACTCAAGTTAAAAGGAAAGGCATGAAAAAAAAGGAAAGGCGGGATCCCTGGGTGGCGCAGTGGTTTAGCGCCTGCCTTTGGCCCAGGGCACGATCCTGGAGACCCGGGATCGAATCCCACGTCGGGATCCCGGTGCATGGAGCCTGCTTCTCCCTCTGCCTATGTCTCTGCCTCTCTCTCTCTCTCTCTGTGTGACTATCATAAATAAATAAAAATTAAAAAAAAAAGGAAAGGCATGGGAAAGATCTATCATGTTAATAAAAATAATAATAAACTCTTTAATCAGTATATAAATTTCAGAAGAAGTGGATTTTAGAACAGGGAAAGGTTTGAGGTGTAAAGAGGGAGATACAGATAGATATGTCTATATCTATGCATAATTTTTAATGTGTGTGCATCTAACAAAAAGCACAAATATAATGGGAAAAATTTAAAGAATAAATAGACAAATCCATTATTTAGTTTGAGGCTTCAACACCTTCTTTCAGTAATTGACAATTCAAGCAGGCAGTAAATCAGAAATTATACAGTTGCCCTGACCAGCACTAGCATTCAGTCAAATTGACATTTACAGAGTATTCCACCCAACAACTGCAGAATACATATTCTACTCAAACCCCCATGGAATGCTCATTAAGATAGACAACAATCCTGGTGATCAAAACACCTTGACAAGTTTTAAGGAAAAGAAATCTACAAAGCATATTTTCTTACCAAAAGGGAATTAAAAGAGAAGTTTATATGAAAGATACCTGGAAAATCCCCAAATATTTGGAAACCATAGAACACATTAAATAATATATGGGGCTCACCTGGGTGGATCAGTGGTTGAGTTTCTGCCTTTGGCTCAGGTCATGGTCCCAGGGTCCTAAGATTGAGTTCCACTCCCTCCGCTTCTCCCCCTGCCTGTTCTTTGCCTCTCTTTCTGTGTCTTTCATGAATAAATACATAAAATCTTAATTAATCAATCAATTAATTAATTAATTAATTAAATATGAGACAAAGACTAAATCTCAAAAAAATTAAAACAAGTGAAATAAAATCACAGTTTTAAATTTAAAGTATTATAAAAATGATTCAAAATCAATACTCTAAGTTTTCATCTTAGAAAATTGGAGAAAATAAGACAAAAGCAAGCAAAGGAGAGCAAATCATAAAATCAGGTAAAAAAAGATCAATAGAATTGAAAAAAATACATAAAGGCAATTGACAAAATCAGTAAGACCAAAAGATGATTTCTTAGAAGGATAATATAGTTAATACAATCTATACAGACAACCAAGCAGAGAAAAACAGTGGAAACACAAATTATAAATATTAGAAGTAAAAGGGGAGTTATCAGTATTAATTCATGAACACTAAAAGGATGATGAGTGAACATGGAACAACTCTGATCACAAATCTAACAAATTAGATCAAACAGACCAATGCATTGGGACACAAACTACCAAATTCACACAAGAAAAAATAATCTGTAGGCCTCTATATATTACAGAGATTGAATCAGTAATTAATAATCTTACAAAAAGGATAACACCAAGTCCAGATTATCTCATTTGTGTTTTGTATCAAATATTTAAAAAAGAAATGATATCAATTCTCTATTTTCTTTTCTAAAAAAAAAAAAAAAGGTAGTAGCAAGAGAAGTTTTTTTTTTTTTTTTTTAGGTAATCTCTACATCCAATGTGGGGCTCAAACCACAACTCTTCTTCACTCATTCTATGCTCATTCTCTGAGGCCAATATTTCCCTAATACCAAAACCAAATCAAAACATTGCAAGAAAGTAAAGCCACCAACTAGTATGTCTCATGAACATGAATATGAAATTTCTTAAACATTATATCAGCAAACCAATGTGTAAAAACAAACATTAGTAAAAACAGTGTGTAAAAAAGAATCATACACCATGACCATGTAGGGTTTATTCATTGCTTAAATGCAAACCTGACTCAATACTTGAAAATCAATAAATGCAACCCACAATATCAACAAAGTTAAAGAAGAAACACCAAATGATCATAGAAATTATTGCTTAAAAATATGAAAATCCAACATCTATTCATAATTTTTTAAAAAAGAACTCAGCAAACAAAAAAGAGAGCAGCAATTCATTACATCTACAAAAAACCTACAGCTAACATCATATGTAGTGTGAAAAACTAGGCTTTTTTTTACCTAAATTGGGGAAAGAGAAGGATATTCCCCCTCACTGCTTCTCTTCCACATCATCTTGAAATTCCTATCTACTGCAATTGGACAAAAGAAAGTAGAAAGAAACAAAGAAGAAAACCAAAAGTAAACAGTTTGGAAAGGAAGAAATAAAAATACGTTTACTTGATGATGACAAGATTGCTTATGTAGAAAATCCCAAGCAATTAAAAAATAAAGAAACAAATCTGGAACTAGTGCATGAGCATAGCAAAGTTGCAGGATACATGGTTAACAACAACAACAAAATTTAAAAAGACAGAAGTCAATTGCCTTCCTACACACCTATACTGAACAGCTGGAATTTGAAACTAAACTGCATTACCATTTATATTAACACGAAAAATTCCTTATGTGGAAATCTACAAAATTCTGATGAAAGAAATCAAAGATCTAAATAATTAGGCATTCCTTGTTCATGGAATAGAGGGTACAATATTGTTAAAAAGGCAATTCTTCCCAACTTGATTTATAAATTCAGTGCCATCCCAGTACAAACCGAAGCAAGTTATTTTGTAGATGTAGACAAACTGATTCTAAGCTTTACATGAAAAGAAAAAGATCTAGAACAATCAATACGTACTGAAGAAAAATAACTAAGTTGGAGAATTCACGCTACCAATTTCAAGGCTTGCTCTGAAGCTATAGTAATTAAGACAGCATGGTATTATCATAGATCAATGGAACAGAATAGAGAGCCCAGGGGAAAGAAATACACATATACTCAACTGGTGTTTGAAAAAGGAGTAAAGGGAATTTAATGCAAAAAGAATAGTCTGCTCAGCATATGGTTTTGGAACAACTGGATGAACATATGTGAAAAAATAAACCTAGACAAAGACATCATGAATTTCCCAAAATTCACTCCAAAATGGAACATAGACATAGATAGAGAACACAAAACTATAAAAATCTTAGAGGAGAACTTTGCAGAAAATCTACATGACCTTGGATTGTTTAATTAGTTTTTTGAAGCAACATCAAAAGCATGGTCCATGAAAAAAATTGATAAAGTACACTTTATTAAAACAAAATCTCCTACTCTACAAAAGACACTGTTAAGAAAATAAAAAGACAAACCAAAGACTGAGATTAAAAGTTTGAAAAACATATCTGGAAACTATATTTTATCCAAAATACAGAAAGAGTTCTCTTTTTTTCCTATATTTTATCCAAAATATAGAAGAAATAACTCTTAAAACTCAACAAAATGAACAACTCAACTAAAATATGGGCAAATGATCTGAGCAGTCACCTCACCAAAGGAGATATACAGTTGGCAAATAAGGATATGAAAAGATGCTCATCATAATTTATAATTAGGAAAATGCAAATTAAAATGAAATACAACTGCAGATTTATTTGAATGGCTAAAATCCAAAAAGTTCCCGATACCAAATGCTCATGAAGGTGTGGCAACAGGGACTTTCATTCGCTGTTGATGGGGACTCAAATGGTACAGACATTTGGGAGCACAGTTTGGTGTCTTTTCAGTAATTAAATATAGTCTTGCCATATGATCAAGCAATCATGCTCCTAGGTTTTTACACGACTGATTTGAACAAAAACCAGTAGAGGAGTGTTTACATGGGCTTTTCTCATGATTGCCAAAAAAGGCAACTGAGATGTTCTGTTATAGGTGAATGGATAAACCAGGTGTGTACATCTTTATAATGCAATACTACCCAGCAATAAAATAAATGAGCTATCAAACATCTACAAGACTGAGGGTGCCTTCCAAACACATTGCTGTTTGAGAGGAGCCAGTCTAAAGGGCTACCAGTTATATGACTCAAATTATTCAACAGGAAAAACACAGGGACATTATTAGAACATTATTAGAACAAAGAAACTATTCTGTATGATAATGTGATTGAGATTATATAACACTACACTTTTTCAAACCCATTGAACTGACAGCATAGAATGAATTTTAATATGTGCAAATAAAAATATTTAGGAGGTTGAGGGAATCCCAGAATGGAATGCAGAAGGTAACAAAACAATATAACTGTAGTATATAAATAACTATATAAATCCATGAAACAACCTCACTGAAAGATGGTGGGGGAAGGAGCTGATCTAAGTAACTTTGGAAACAACCAGAGTCTGTAAAACTTAAGGTAAAAGAAAGTGTACGTAAGCCCTTTAATCTAGGGTATAAAGTTTTGCCTCAAAGAGGAAACTGGCTCACAATCTTGACACTGCTGTAAATGTATATAGAATTGAATAATTAACTATATAAATAGGTTTGAGAAGCTAGTTTTCTTATTGCTGGAGCATAGTTTAGATATAATAATAAAGTGTAGAAGGCTAGAATGATCCATGAGCTAGAGGATCAGTGTTGGAAACATGAGTATAAACTCATATTTTGATTGATGCATATGCATATAGTAATGTATGGAAATATTTATGATATGATCAAGATATATGTATATGCAAGTAACAGTAGAAACGCAAATATATTTCCTTGCTCTGTCACCTGAAAAGGCCTATTAGGAAAGAGATAGCATCTCAGCAGCAATAACAACACCCATTTCCCAAATCTTGGTTTCCAACATCATTCTCCAGTAAAATTCACCATGGATATTTGGAGAAATGGCTGCTTCTGGGAGTGGAGCAAAGAATATACAAGACAGGACCAGAGCATGTTGTAGCGCTAGAAAGTGAGGGAGTGCTACACACACACACACACACACACATACAGAGGGATGTGTAATAAGGACACAAAAGCCAAACATAAGAACTCTCAATGACCAAAGTTGAAACAATTTGAGCAACAAAATATAGTAATATTGTAATATAACCCAAAATAGAACAAAAATATCCGTAAGGACACAGTGATATAAATAAATGAACAAAAAAATAAATGAACAAATAAGTAAATCCATTGGGAGAATAGACACACATTTCATTAAAAACATCCTGAAAATTACACACTTTCTCTGTCCTCAGTGAGGGGGTGAGGGGATGCATAATTTTCCATGTCCTAGGTGTGGGCTACACATAGGTACTTCCTTCCAAAAAGCATAGTATGGAAAGGGAGGAAAAAAGAGTAACTTTAGAGTGGAAAAAAACTGACAAATACCCAACCAGATAATCCAGGTGGATGTTAGCAGCAATAAGCCATGCTGACAGTAGGTACCCTTGATTTACCATACCATGAAAATAGCAATTTACCTCAGTGGTATTCCTCCTCAAAGCCCATAACCCCTGTCTGACCACTAGGAAAGCACTAGTCAAAATCCAATAGAGGGATATTCTACAAAATACATAACTAGAGCCACTCAAAACAGTCAAGGTCTTTAAAAACAATGAAAGCCTTGAGACAGCAGATAAGAGGAGCCTAAGGTGTGTGAAAACAAAGTGGTAAGTACCCTGGATAGGAACAAAAGAGACATCAGGTAAAATTTAAGGAAATTCAAACAAATTTTGAGTTTTAGTAATGATATATCATTATTTGTTCATTAATTATAATAAATATTATATAAATATTATATAAATATTATATATTATTATAAATATTATATCTTTATTATTATAAATATATAAATATAATATATAAATACAATAAATGTGCTGCCCTCATGTAAAATGTTAATACTCGGGGAACCTGGATATGTGTTTTATGGGAAGACTATACTGTCATCACAACTTTTCAGTAAATCTAAAATTATTTTTTAAAAATATTCAAAAATTTTTTGAGAGGATGACATTTGTGGCCAGAGTTGCCTCATAAAACAAACACTATCCAATACATACTGAAAAATGAATGGCACCCCTTGAGTTGTGCAATACAGTGCTCTCTTTCTACAGCAGGATTAAGCTCCCTACCTAGTGTCTGCCTTTGCAACATGACTGCTATTCACTACTGTGTCTTTGGTGCAAGCCTAGCTTTGAGGTAACTCCTATGTACTGACAAACGGAGCAGGGTGTCCCAAGAAAGTTCTAACATCCAAAAAAATTCCACTGCATGGGAGGTACATGTGTAAGAGGTATGGTACAGTGTCTGCAAAGATTGTGTGAATGTCGATATCCTCATCAATCTTTTTCAAATTGAGGCTCAAATATCACCTCCACCATGTTCCCAACCCACTTTATATTTACTTCCAATAGTTTCTGGATTGTGATAAATGTACTGCTGTGCATGTGTCTCCTTTTAGAATATGTTTTTAGTGTTAAGAGACCTTGTGTTATTCTCCTTGATTTTATTTTTTTTAATTAAGATTGTATTTATTTATGACAGAGACAATGAGTGAGGGGAAAGGAGAGGGAGAAGCAGGCTCTCAACTGAGCAGGGAGCCCAGTGTGGGGCTCGATCCCAGGTTTCTGAGATCATGACCTGAGCTGAAGGCAGATGCTTAACTGACTGAGCCACCCAGGCAACCCTCTCCGTGATTTTCTCAGCATTTGCTAAAATGCTTGCTGTGTAATGGACACTCAAATATTTGCTATTTGAGATTAAAAATGGAAGTTGAATAGGTGGGATGGCTTTGTGTCATTAGAAAGAAACTAGAATGAGAATACAGCAGAGTGATTCTCACTATCTTATGGTGTGACTTCTGCACTTTATTATATGTATATAACAGTGTTTTATATTGCACAGCTCAGTGTAGTATTTTTGCATGTGTATGTGTACGTATATGTCACTTAGTATACTAGAACCAATTTATCCTAAACATGAAATTATATAGGAATCGTATAGATACCATATTTTAAAGATATTTAATGATATTCTTCAAGTGGATCTTTTGATAAAAGTAATTGCTTAGGTAGTAAAGTATCTTCTAAAATTTGCATTTTCACCTCTTGTTATTTTTAGTTGAGGGTCACTTTAGGGATATATTGACTTACATGCAGTTTAACAGTGGTTTAACTGTGTGAGATTTAACTTTTGAAAAGATTAACAGTGCTAACCATATACTTTATTTCCCCAAAGGGTTTCTACTAAATACTTGAGTATTTCAAACCGATATCCGTTGACTCTTCTATTATTAATGCAAAGCAGTGTAGGTATGTTATTTAAAAATTCATTATTATTCTGATCTTTTCTCTTCTGGGGCAATGTCTTAAGGCAAAGGCTAATTATAAAAGCCACATCTCAGATCATTTCTACTTGAATTAAAGAACTGCCTGGAAAAAGAGAAGCATCTTCAATTGCTTTATAAAGGTGATGATGTTGTTGAGATCCCTATGTCTCTCAGCGGGACTGTTGCCATGTTTAACATATTTAATACATTTAAGAAGCCTACCTTTCAGAAAAGCAATTAGAGGTCATAATGGAATACTCTGATTTACTTAATGTTATATACAGTATAAAAATAAATGGAAGTGATTAGGGAAGGGAAAATTTGGGGCTGAAATCTGCCGTAGGGAGTAGCAGACATGCCATAGAAAGTAGCACTTGGCTTTTAGAATAGTTTGGCATGTGACAAAGTGAGAACCAGCTTGGAAATGAATAGCTCTGCCTCCATAATGCTCTTTGAGTTCAAATCCCAAGGTTCCCCCAGTGTTGTGCAATCAGTTTAATTAGAAAAGAGAACACGTTATAAAGTTGCAAATGATTTACAAGGGCAGAAACTCTTTTGCAATCTGGAATGTTAAATACTCTAGAATGATTCACTCATAAAAGTCTAAGCTATGATTTTCAGTTCAAGTTATCCCTATTTCACTAAATCTATCAATTTTTATTAATGTTGCAAACCAATAAGAAAACAAACTTGGGGCAGCCCAGGTGGCTCAGTGATTTAGCCCCGCCTTCAGCCCAGGGCCTGATCCTGGAGACCCAGGATCGAGTCCCGTGTTGGGCTCCCTGCGTGGAGCCTGCTTCTCCCTCTGCCTGTGTCTCTGCCTCTCTCTCTCTCTCTCTCTCTGTGTCTCTCATAAATAAATAAATAAAATCTTAAAAAAAAAAAGAAAACATACTTAGAAACCATAAGAAATTTAGGATTTTAATGTAGTATGCAATTCTGTGTCAGTTGATGCTACTCTCTTATACATTTTCCATTATATTCCTCACTTGGAGCTGATAATGGTAATATCTGCCATGGCACAAAATACAGAAGGGCAGTCTTCCATCTAAGTAAAAGTGGGTAGAACGCACCTCTCGCTGGAGGTTTTTTTGTTTGTTTGTTTTGTTTTGTTTATTTTTTGTTTTTAATGTCCCCTCTACGTCTCCTTGGTCTTTCCATAATAAAGTGAGTTAGCAGTGGAAGCAGGTCGGCTTTTTTTTTTTTTTAAGATTTTATTTATTTATTCATGAGAGACACAGAGAGAGAGAGAGGGAGAGAGAGGCAGAGACATAGGCAGAGAGAGAAGCAGGCTCCATGCAGGGAACCTGATGTGGGGCTCTTTTTTTTTTTTTTTCCAATTTATTTAAGAAATTTTATTGCTCAGAACTTTCCCTCCTTGGGCAATGGCAGGAACTTTGGAAATCAGCCCTTAGGGACAGAGCCAGAGGCACTAGGGTGGAGGAAAGAGTGTGGCACATTTGGTCCAGTGTCTTGTGTGGGAGTATGGTGGCCTATGACTTGTCAGTCTTGCCTTTGCCAAGAGTCAAACCTCAGTTTAGCAGTAGGAACAATGCATTTTGATTGCCTAGGAAGGAATACATTTATGACTCTAGGTTTTAATATTTTTCTCTAAAATACTATAGAAAAAGGATTTCAATTTACTAGTTTTCACCAAGAAAAGTAGAAAGAGAGCATGGAAAGCAGTCAGTTAAGCACAATTGCCCTTTTAAAATGGATCCAGATCCCTGGCTCCTGATTTATTTCCTCTTTCTTTCTTCATCCTCGCTGGGTTTATTATTTTAAAGATTTGTGTGATTTGACCCTAGTTTGACCAGAAGACATTTTTAAATAAGGAATTTCAAGTTAAAAATGCATATTACTAAAAAAAAAAGAAAAAAAAATGCATATTACTAAATTGACTTTTGTTATTCTATGTCCACCACCTTAAAAATCAATACCACCTTTCAATATTTTGGTAGGAAGTTCAAAAAGAAATCAGCCACAATTCAGATGTGTAAATGATTGGGTGATTAATGTGGTTGCCAATATGTTCATTTTATACCATGAATTTCTGGGAACCAAAGGGAACCTTCGCTTTGCTTTTAACCTCAGTAAGTGGAAACATGGATTATTGGTTTATTATCTTCTTATTATTGGATTATTACCTTCAATATTTGTTCATTTACTTATTGAGAATAAGTGACCTTAATGGGAGAAATATTTAGAATCTTTACAGTTCACAATTTTTCTTAGCCTGTGTCTTGGTATAGATTTCATTTTCAGGTATTTGTATAAAAATAAAGTATCATGATTGTAGAGAATATTTTATAAAGAAGACATTTTTGTTCTTAAAAACCATGTTACTATTAATCAATGTGTGATAATGATAAGTTGCTATGGATGAATATACTGTCTGATTTATTCACTTCTGACTTAATTCATACACTTAGTAAAACTTAAACTGTTTTTTAAAAATCAGGTGAAATTCTATGTGAATTGAATATGTCAAGTTCAGGTATGTGTTAAATTTTAATGAAAGTTAAAATTAGATAATTAGTACTGCAGAGGAAGCTCCCAGAATGATGTAGAGGTCATCTGGAGTAAGAAAGAAGTGTCTGGAAACTGAGGTGTCAGTATGAGCTGGACAACTGCCTAGAACTTGCCCGAGCCTTATGATTGGATAAAAGAAAGGGAAAGATTATAAAAATTTACTCAACAGAGAACATATGGTAATGGGTTCTTAATTTTTGTTTTTTAAAAAGAGGAGGATAGGCCAACGTAGGTAAAAGCCAAGAGTGCAGAGTTTCATTTTGTATTGTCAGAGGTGATGAGAACAATCTGCTTTGTAATTTAATTTTAAACTCCTAATATAAAATTAGAACTTTATAATATAAAATTAATAACTTTAGACGTTTTTAACCACAGGTTTGAAAGCTTTCTTTTGGAGCTGTTAGCATATTTCTTTTATTTCTTCCATGTAAATCTAATAGAGAAATAAATTAATTTGTGTATTAGTGACCAAGTAAACAAACCTTTTTCTTTTTTGATAGTTTTTTTTTCCCCTAAGATATCCATACCTAGAAAAAATTGCCCTGATCTGTGGTTATTACTTAAGAGAGTTTTCCCCCCAAATAAATGTCATAGGGAGATGACTTTCAATCAGAACATCTCATACATAATGCATTACTTGAGCAATTAATTTTTTCCTTTGGTAATAATGGAACATTACCCTGGAAGGGTCAAGGTGGGGAGACGGTAAGTAACAGCCAGCTAATTATTGTCCTGCATTAATTCATTTTCTTCTTGTCCATGTTAATTGTAGAGTAATGAGCTTGGTCTATGAGCATTTCTAAAGATAAACTTAATATCACAATAAATGTTTTGTTAATAATAACAGATAAAATGTCATGCATTCTGTATGTTAGAGAATAATTAATTCTTCATATATATTATTTTAGTTAACTTTCTTATGAGAGTCTGATTATTTTTAATACCCCATTGTACAAATTAAAGTACTGAAAAAGAACATTTTAAATTATTCACCAAAGTTTACACAACAAAGAAATGTTAGCAACTGGAAAACAATTAAAAATGTACTTCATAGGCCACTTATTCTCACTAGCATGTAAGTGAGGTGATAATATTATGGAAACATGTAAATACTTATATCAGCTTCCTTTTCTAGACAAAACGTCCTAGATTTGTACCTCTATGTAAGCATGAATATGAGGTATTTTCAATGTTCAGCCTTATGCGTAGCTGAGATAAATCACTTAGCACTGCAGAACTATCACATTTTAAATAGAACATATCACATTTTAAATATGAACATGAATAAGCACAAAAGAATGACGTGAAATAAAACTGTGTAAGCTGTTTTCATGTGCTCACAAGTGTTTTAAGAACATGATCAATTACATTTACTTTTTTTGTATTTTGCTTCTGGTTTTAGACGAGAATTGATTTTTGAATCATTTAAAATATATGGAATTCCAAATTGAATTGACATATTAATGTATCCAGGTTATTGACTCATTTGAAATTGAAAGAAATATCATGAAAATGTTTTATAGCATTCAGTTTTCATACACATTTGCATTGATCTTTCTGATGCACACCTTGGCCAAGTCCCAGACAGTTTGCACAGCTTCTGGTCAGTGTCAAAAACACTTTTTAAAATCCTTTTTCCTTACATCCAATGTAAGGCTCTCTCTCTCACTCTTTCCCACTTATTCTGCTGTTTCTGGACCTCTAGTGTCTGAAGACGGAGGTAAGGGGCACAATAAACATATCTGGCACTTCCATAATCCCACAGCTAGAGTCCTCTGAGATGTCAGGCATCTGATTGCTGGCGCTCTATTGTGGGCTAATGGAGAGGGTATCTGGAGACACATTAAGGACTTGAGGTCTCTATTTTTCCTTAGCCTCTGTGACATATTCTTTGGATGACTAGTTTAAGCTCCCTTTCAGTTTTTTCCCTCTGTGCAAAATTTCTATAGCAGCAACCTCCTTAATCTATGGGAAACTCATGCAGCTTTGCCTTGTCAACAGCTACGAGCTGCATTTGGTCCAGCTCCTGCCCTCTCTGTCTGTCCACCATTTCAGACCAGTTCTTCAGCTTCCCATCATCAGAGTTCTCTAGGAAAAGAAGAAAGAAGGTACCAACACATTTTAACAGGTCCTAAGGATCTGCTGTGGGATTGAGGTGCTAGTCTCCCTTCCTCCAAGAAATCACAATTTATCCCAATAGATACACAAATAGATAAGCAGACATAATCAGAAATATATATTTAAAAAAACACATATTCCTTTCCTCCATTTAATTCTCTAATTTGTCTCCCAGCCATTAGTGTATTTGCTATCTAATGTCCTCTTACGTCATTAAAAAAGAACATGAATTTACTTGTGTAAGTGTGGTTTGTAGGTTTCGCGTAGCCTTGTAAATCTAACAATGCATTTGTTACCAAGTTTTGTGTTATAAACAGGAAGTGGAATTCTCATGCATTGCACATGTTTTCATACTCATCACACTTCCTGGGAACTTTTTCACATGTGAATTTCTACAGTATTTACCATAGGACCTCTTTTGATGGAATAGTTTAAAGTCATTACCTTTTTTCACCCCTGGGGATAATACCAGTATGTCCAAACTCTATAATTAGTAAGAATACCAAACTCTATAATTACTAGATATATTTTGAAAATCTTATTGTACCCGAGAACTACCCAGCAATGACCTATTTTGAAAAATATATTAATTCCATATGATTATTTAACCAAACTCAATATGGCTTCTTCTATACACGACCAGGTAAAATAGATTGGGATTCATTGTTACATTAAGGAATATTTATTGGTCCACTTAATGTGGTACAAACAATCTTAGACAAGAACAAGTGAACAAGAGAGATGATTCCTTGCCCATTGGGGTTTACATTCTAATAAGTGATAAAGATGCACAAAAAAAAAAAAAAAAGCACATATACGTTGTAATGCCAGGTGGCTAAGGGATTTGAATACAAGCCGGGCAGAGCTAGGGCCACAGTGTAAGACAGTGATCAGATAGGCCTTCTTGAGGAAATCACAGTTGATCGCAGACATGAATGAAGTGAGGGAATGAAAAAGAGAAATGTTTGGGGGCAGATTGTTTCCGGCTTGGAACATGAAGCTGGAAGAGTTAAGAATGCAGAAATGAGCAAGGCAGATTACTACATGGCCTTCTATGTCAGGTCAGAAAGTTGATTTGCATGACAAACATGCTGTGAAGCCGTGGAGATCACTTGGGACTAGAAGGAAAAGGAGTCTGCATGTTCCAGCGGAATAACATCAGCCATCGTCATGTAATTCTTTATTGAATCAGGCACTGCTTGTGCTTCTTGTTTGACTAATTCATCACTGCAACCATGTGAATTAGGTACCCTGGACCTTGTCTTACAGATTAGAAACTCAGATCTACAAAGAGTAGACAGTTTGACAGAGTTCACACAGGTACTCGAACAATAGTGCACTAATTCACACTCAGGGCTGGTAGGCTCAAGCACAGGTGTTTGATGAACACCTATTATCACTAGCAGTTTCTGATCCCTCTAAAGGACTTGAAGTATTTTCTTATTTCAACCATTAGTAATCCCAGACTTACACACAAACCTGCGAATTAACTAAGGGTAATGTTTAAGCACTGCAGGTGTTAATATGAAGCTGTGCTATTTTCATAAATATCTGCATTGATTTAGCCTTTATTAAAATTGACAAAAATGAGATCTTAATGTCATGCCTTTAGCTTAGGATATAGCTGCATTCTTGTAACACCCAAGCGACTACAAAAAGGTCAAATGTTATTGAAATATAACCAAGTATGATTTTTATGAAATTGCATCTTTTATACAAAACTCAGATACTATTTTTTATATAGTTTAAAAGGACACTTTTTAGACTAGCAAATAGATATGCAACCACTATGTTCTTTTCCTATGTACCTATGATTAACAATCCCGTCAGAATTTAACACATCTGCTTAGTGTCACTGGACTCCAACCTGAAACCCCACTGATGCAGATGTGCATTTTTTAAAGTGTCTATCCAAATTGATAAGTTGTTCATAGGCTTTCATTCATGACAGAACCTACTAGGTCCTCAGAAGACCCTATTTCTGTTTTTTTCATTTATTTTCCATGGATTGATTTATCTGTTGTTTATCATACTTTCCAATTCTTCAACCAAGATTTCACAGCACTATCTTTTAAATACAGGGAATAAACCTTTATGGAATAATTCCTGAAATATATCTAATTATACTCTCAATTTTATGTCGATGTGATAGATATTCTCTCAATTCATACATTTTTTATTTTATTGTCAAGTGTTTCTCTTTTAACAATTTGTTTGGTTTAGTATTCTTACTCTTCCCTAAGTAAATAATGGTATGAATGCATAGGATTTTCTACAGCTTATGACTTCTCATCAACTTTTAATAGCCTCCTAAATCATTGTATTTCTAGTCTTGGGCTGTTGTGAAGTGATGATACCTATGTTGCCAACAAAATGGTACCTGAATTGATATTGATGGAAAGCCTCTCTTCTATTACATGTGGTATTTATGTTTCAAAGTACAGAGGGGAAAAAATGCTGTAGCTATTCAAATAAAAATTATTAAAAATATTTTATCTAAGCCTATACGATCAATTTGGTTCAGCTCATTTTCACATGCTGCTAATAAGAAATGAACATATAAAACAATTCTGAGAACATTGTATTCACCATTTTCTTTCCATTCAACCTATGAATTTTGAATTCCTTTTTGATTTGGATAGAATAATAAAGATCATTCTTAAGATGTTGATTAAAATTAAAGTGTTTTATTATCTTATTATCTGATGTTATCATAAAGCTTGTTATGTGGATGTTATCATGGATTTTACCATGTCCAGGAGCTTAGCATACTTCCTTCATAATGCTACAATAAAAGGAACTATTGCACCTAATTTTATAACCCATCATAAAAAAAATGACAGTAAAGAATCAGTTATAGTCTAAGCTCTTAATAAAATACAAATGCTGAGAATTTTATGTTTTATTCTATGTGTGGTAAGAATCAGTATGGTTGATCATAATATTTTGGATGAATATTAATTCAACTTTGAATCAAATACTTATTTCATTTATTGCTATCATTTTTAGTGGCAATAAAAATTTACTTAAAATTTTTCATGCTTTCCATGATTATCATAAAGTTTAAATTTAATGTCGAGTAAACCTTGACACGTATTTCGCTATTGCATTGTAATGATGAAGATATACTCTGGTTACATAAAAAAATAACATAAAACACTCCCAGACATATTTTCATACTCCCTTTTTATACAAATCTGTAAGATCAAAGACAATACAAATCTACACTGTATCTTTGATTAATTAACACATACCAAGTATGTATCTAAATTTGAAATCAGTTTTCAAGTATGGTCTTGACAATGATTTTAAAATATCAAACGACTATGAATCATAGAATCTGAATCAGAAACTTGCTTATTCATAAAAAAACAGCTTTTAAAAGTTTTATAGAATCACCCAGATTTTCCTAGATGTGTATCTCCATATAGTATCAGGAACTTAAAACACATAAACACTTTCCTCTCACTTTGTAAGATTTTTAAAAAATGGCTAAATGAAATAATATTAAGTTGATTTAGTTCAGGGCCTTTCTCACACGAAAAATTCAAAAGTTCAGAGAATTTGTATTGGATGGTAGCAAAAAAAGTGCTAGAGGACTATTTGCTACATGTCAGAGTTGGCCTGCACTGGCACAGGAGAGCTGGTTGTTAGCATCCTTCCACGCCTGCGCTCAGGGACAACATGTGGGTAGCTTGCAATAAACAAGGGGCATTTACTTCAAGGAAATCAGAAGATGCTATAATCCACCTCACCCCCACCCCAAGAACTGGAGTACACAACTCTTTACCAAGAGACTACCAGTTTGCCCAAACATATTAGCATTTTTTTAAATTTTACTAATAAAAAAGCCCTAATTATTTGACTGCATAGCAGAACCGAACATGCATGCTAATCTTTTGAAGCGAGGTCCCAATTCATTAAGGTAATCATAATTTTCATCCTGATCAGAGACTGCGGATCCTAAGGAGCTCAGGGATCCAGCTAATGACCCTGTTCCCTCAAAAGCGTAGGTTTGGAGGGAGTCAAAAGGAGGGGCACAAGGATCAGTATTAGCTTCTTCCAGCTTCTCTAGAATGAATTTCCGGAAGATAGCACTGTCTGGGCCAACCTGTAAAGATTGCCTGTACAGGCTCCTGATCTCTGCTGCAGCAGTTTTCCGTGTCTTGCGTTCCCGCATGATGGTGCTACTTCTCAGCTGGACAATATCAAAGGCCTCTGTATCTTCTTCTCCTCCCCCTTCATCATCGTATCTGAATATATTCTCTCGGAAATCTTCACCTTTCTCAGGAAATAGAGTTGGCTTCCTTCGCTGTTTCAGACCCAGGATCAAAAAAATAAACCCTGACAAAGAAAGCATATGAGAGTATGAATTAACATAATATAATAAATACAGCATAATATATTAATATAAGTTTATATTTATAGATGTTGTATATTACTTATAACAAACCTTACAATCCTTGCTTTTGTTAAAAGCTCAAGACATGAGCTTAGATTTTATGATTTTAAGAAAAAAAGAAAACATACTGTCCACCCTTAAACAATGCAGGGGTTGGGGGCATCATCCCCGGCACAGTGGAATATCCTATATAACTTTTAACTCTCCAAAACTTAATTACAATATTGGCTATTGAAAATTTACAAAAGGATCATGCAGAATGACAAGGCAGTATAGCAATCTTTCTGCCTGATAATTTAGAGTAGACAAACATCATAAAAATAGAGTGAACTGTTTTGTGATGATAATTTAAAATTTTATTTTTTACATATTGAAAACAAAAAGAAGAGGAGCATAAGGGAGAATTTTCCAATCCATATGCATTTGTCAATGTTAGTAACCAATAATCCCTGTTAAGAGAAGTTAAGCACAACAGAGCAGTTTGAAATTCCCCACTGAGGCAAATTATTTTCTAAGTTAATATTTATTGACTACCAAGTATATGCCACCACACAGTTGGTGTAGAACCTGTGCACAGTGATACCACATTAATTTCAGAAAGCCTAAACCATCATTTTTTTTAAATCATAACACTGGTATGCCCACAAACAATATTCATTACATAAGATAATTTTAATACCACATAGAAATAGAATGATTTCAAAGCACTCCTCCCCATTTTTTGAAAAAATTGTGTGTGTGTGTGTGTGTGTGTGTGTGTCTGTATCAAGAACAGCCAACCCTTTCATAGCCTTGGAACGAATTTAATCTATAGGAACTGAAACTGAGACATGAAGTGATGTTATTAATATTACCATATAGAGAAATGCATTAGGCAATGTTTTGTATAAATCTTACCTTTAAAAAAATTGAACTAGTGTTCTTGAAATAAGGTCATTGTGTTTGAATCCAGGTACTGTGAAACTCAGCTCAGATATATGGTTGATATAGAAAGGGAGCTAATAAATAATTTTTTCAATCTATGAATTGGAGAGAGTATTCATGACACTTTCAAAGAAAACTATCAGCCGAGCCACACTTTCCACCCTCTAAATCTTATTACTGCCCTTGACTGTGAAGCTGTCCTTGGTTTACTCATAGGGTTTTTGGACTTGGTTTAGGTCTGTACTTATTAGTAAATCAGTACTTGTCATCCTCCAAACACTACACTGCTTTTACTGCACTTGATTCTGATACCCAGCTATGCAGCTCTATATTCTCTTTTATGATCAAAAGCCATGAAAAAATCATCTTAAAAACTGAGGCTGGGTAGGAAAGAATGGTAATTCGGATAGTAAAGAGGAATGCATGACTTTTGAAGCTTTGAGAAAGATGAGAGTGAAGGCAAAGCAATCCTTGAAAAATGTATGCCATTTTGAGCATGAGTTTGGGATTATAGAAACAGTGGCTGAGAAAACTCAATAGAGTTGTGTTGACTTTTGACATGAAGTTACAAGGGAAGCAAGATAGGGTTCCCTTATAAGGGAAGGTAAGGAGGCTTGTAAGTGATGGGATTGTATACACTAGTATGTTAAATAAAGAGAAAAGGTTATGCTAAATGAATTATTTGTAGTCTTGGAAGCCTGACTAAAACATTTTGGGATTCATTGGCCTCATCCGTAAAATGAGTATAACATTTGCCTGTGAAAACAACAACAAATAAGCAAAAACGAAGCCTGGGGCTCCTCGGTGGCTCCATGTGTTAAGCAGTCAACTCTTGATTTGGCTCAGGTCATGATCTCAGAGCTGTGAAATCCAGCCCTTCTCCAAAGGTGCTCAGTGCTGAGCCTGGTTGAGGTTTTCTCCCTCTCCCTCTGCCCCTGGCCCCTCTCTTGCACTCCCTCTCTCTAAAATAAATAAATAAATGAATAAGTAAAATCTTTTTTAAAAACAGCAATTTTACTTAAATTTCCCTTGTGGTTAGCACTTTGATCAAGTAAAACCCCTCCATTTGCATTCCTCCAGACTGTTAACTTCCGTAGTGGTCCTAGGACTCTAGTGAGTTGCAGCATAGGGTTGATTAGACTGTTGTACAGTTACGGAAATTTAATATATCATGTACCAGCTGCATGACCCTATGTAGAGCACTTAATTATTTGAGTTTCACTTTCTTCATTCTAACAATGCAGGCGATAGTAGTTACCACTCCATAAGATTATTGTGAGGATCAAATCGCATATTGCATGTAAACACTCAAGACAGTATCCTGGAGTGTCATGAGCACTCCACAGAGGCTATTATTATTATTATTATTATTATTAATTACTAGTTGCTATATAACTGCATATGCTGCAATGCAGTGACAAAAACATTCCTAAACAAATATACACACACATGCTGACACATTCAGAATTCAAGGATCATTGATTTTCATCTTGAAATGCGTGATCACTCTACTTTTCATTCACTCCACTGGTTCAAGAATTGCAACACATTCAGAAGAGCAATTAAACACACACACATGCAAAACCCATTCCATGCTGTGATAATGGAATTGACATTTTTTATATTTATCACATTATTTTCAGTAAATGTAGTTAGGTTCAGTTCGGTACTACTTACCAAATATTATCATAATGCTTATCAAAATTGCAAGTATGACTTCTGTTCTGAATCCCATGGAAAGCAAAAGGTCCTTGTCCCTGCAGGTCTGTGTACTGCCATAGTCATCACAGTCACAAATGTGTATGGTAAGGGTGTTTGTGCTTGTAAGTGATGGGATTCCATTGTCCGCAATTAGGACAGATATGTAGAAGACAGGCTCTTCTTGAAGGCTAAAACCAGTTCTATTAGTCAAAATTACAGCTGTGTTATCTAAAACAAAAATCCATGTGCATAATTTTTCAATATTATAAATGAAACTCATATGTACAAGAGGCAATAGTATAAATATATCCAGTAAGGTTAAATAATAAAGACATTTCTGATAAAAAGATAAAAGATACACTCAAAAACTCTCTATTGGTTTGGCATTGCCCTAACCCTAATTACATAATTAGATGAATATGTGAGTCCATTCCAAAACGCCTTTGATAAAGGTAGAAAACAGAAAGTAGAGCATAGAAAACAGCTTTGTAATCAGATCTCAATATTTTATAGAAGCTACTGATATTAAATTTATGATGACAGTATGAATTTCATTTGGATTATTTACCGATGACACATGCTTTTTCTAATAGAATCTCATTCTTTTCACAAATACCATAAATACACAAGACTTTCTGTCATCCACCAATATCACAGCAAGTGATCTCAAATCATGTATTTACTAATGTTTTACTTGGTAGGAAAAATTCTATTGGGATGTTTCATTTTACTTTGACATTATTAACCCATTTTCTATTTAAAATTCAGATAACAGCTAAACCTCACTCATATAGAAAGAACATTTAAAAAAATCAACAAAGATGAACAATATATGACACATTTGAAGTTGTTTTCCCCTGAATCCCAAAATATTCTAAGTAACTTTTTAGTGCAATTTCTTGTGCCAGAGTCCTTATTTTCGTATTTTTTGTGTGTGTGTGTTGTTATAGCCTCCCAAATTTTCTGTAGCAATCAAAACTTAGAAGACAGAAAGAGTAAAACACAAATAAATGAAGTTTCAAAATGTGTGCCTGTTAACCACTTTTCCTAAATCATCTTTTTAAAACAAATCCTCCATCATGCTTTGGAACCTATAAAACTTGTGATTATATTTACTAGACAGATTGAAAAGATAAGAGAGTTTAAAAAAAATTAAGAGAGTTTACATTTTTCCATACATATTTTGTCAGATTACTTTTAATTACAAACATTAAACTAAATTATTTTTGTTTTAATAAACTTAATTTGTCCCAGTAACTTATATTAACATAAACAAACCTAAGCTACAATTTATTCCTTATATTGATATTTGCATTTTTTTATCCTAAGTTTGAGGGTTTTTTCACTGAGAAATTTGACAAGGAGAAAAAGGAGAGAACATGTCTGCATTTATCCACCCACAAAAGATCTCCCCTAGATCGAACCAGGTATTTGGCTATGGATGCTTGAGTAATAAATCTTATAGTGTTTCTTATCTTTAAGATACAAAGTAAAATTAAAACAGATCCATATGATGACAAGAAAATCTTCTACTGAAGTGAAAGGAAAAAGAACAGAGTGGCTTTATGCAAAATCAATCCACTTCTGTATAGAAGGATAAGATATGCTGTCTCTCCACACAGAATCCTTTGGAACACTGTGTCCTTGGATTGATATAATCATTTCATTTTGAAGGAAAGAGAATAATCTTAAACCAATTTTATATATTTATAGCTTCTAATTAATGACTCCAAATATCTGTGAATCAATCAAGCTAACATGACTATAAGTATATATCATTTTCTTCCCCAGACATAGATTGAAGTCTGAGTTTTACAAGGACATGAAAGGGACCACTGTGTCAGTACTGCCATTGTATTTGCAGGGTCATTTAGTTTTTGCAAGGTCTTATAGCCACTGATGACTTGAAAAAGTGTTTCTAATTTAGAGAAATCCAGTGAGAAATGGGGTTAGTATTTTCAGAACTTGACTTTGGGTTTTGTTTACCATTTTCATTGCCACTATTGCTCTATTTCTCAACATTATCATATTACAAGGACCATATAAAAAGCAACATTATAAAATTTCCTTTGAAATCAGGCACATTTCTCAAAGAAAGGATCAAAAGTCATTATGAGTGAATGGCATTACCTTCATTATCTATAATTATGAAACTTGAGTTCTTTGTGTCTTCCACAGATAAATTAAAGTAAAAATGATGATCTTCTACAGATTCATCTCTATCCACTGCACTGATGGTCTGAATTACCTAGGAAAAATAGAAGTAGGTTGCTTGGTTTTTGATTCAGGAATATAATTATTGTTATAAAGATTATTATCATTATTAGTATTAGCTTTTATCAAAATTGCTTTACCAAAATTTTTATGTATAGTGCAGAAGATAACTTAAATTTGGGGAGAATGTTAAAATATTGTCTCAGGTGAAAAGTAAGTTTACTTGCCCCTTTCAAAAGAGTGTTTTGATATTATGTAATAAAATTTTGTTGGTGGATGGAAGTTTGTTAAAAGTTCTCAAAATATTGCTGCTACAAATCAAGATTTCCTCCCATCCTCTGGGCTAGATTGCTCCTTCTTCCTTTTTTCCTCTCTCTTCCCTATCTGAATAGCAGCCCTTATTATTTGTTGAAGTTATATATTCCCTGCTCACTTGAGAGCATAACTGGGGTAAACTTATTGTCTTACTAAAGTATTAGCTAAACTAATTAATTTTTTAATTGATTTGAGGAAATAATGCATTTAGAGCTTAGGGGCAGTGTATATGATTTCCTTTTCCGTAAAGATTATAACAAAAGTGTTTCATATCCAATAAATTCCTATTTCAGAGCATAAAAAAGTGAAGTAATACAGTTATGAACACATCAGTTCACAACTAATTCTTTTCTTTCAAGACATGAATGTGTCAGTCAAGTAGTTCATTTTTGTCAAAAAAAGAGATATGCTGTCAAGATCGCATAGTGAGATTGTGATTAATTCTGGAAATTAAATTGATTATAGAAGTTATTGTTTTGAATTTTCTAGAATTAAAGTGCTTTTAACAATGTGTCTGCAAAATGACAGACCCCAGATTTATAAGGTTATACTTTCAAAGAAGAGGTATCTCTCTATATGCATAGTCTTGTACGACTGATATAGTTTATACATTATTTTTCTAAATTGATTTCTTTTTCCTTATAACACATTCCTAATTGAATTACATTCATATAGTGTTAATTAAATAATCTAATAAGACATATTTTCATTCAATCCATTCCTACAATAATAAACGTGCACTGTATTCAGGTAATGCTTTTATTTTGGATTTTCATAATAGCCAGGGTGAAGGATGGGAGACTTGAAACTCTGATATTTTGAATTCTAGCTTTGCCACTTACCAGTTTTTTATTCTTAAAAAATTGGAGATACTAATACTTAACTTTTAGGAATGATTTTTAGATTTGTATGCCATAGCTCATCAAACTGCTTGTGATACAGTTAGTACATGTCTTAAGGTGTTTTCTTCATAAAAGTATAGTCTTGTTGGGATCTGCATAAATAAGATGGTATCTTGAATACTGTATTTAATTTCATTATATGTATACTTGTGTAATTAAGATTGATAGCAAATTGTAAAAATCTCTGTTTACCTTATTGACATATGCAGTCTTTTATTTTTAGACAAAGCATAATTTATCTCACTACCTGACTTTCTGTATGAAATACATGCATCAGACTAAATGTTATAAATGTTTTCCTTTTGCCTATGGAGGCTTAAGAACACTGCTAAGATTGTGGCTTTGTATATACATTTTAAATAATTTTAATTAAATTACTCTCTACATATATATAGGTAAAGTGAATATGCATAAGTTTCAATATCCTGGCTCCCTTTTAATGTACACACGGCCACTTACACTTGCTTTATAAATTGAATTTACATATGCTTTATGGTTTTTTTTACAAAACCCTGTTTTTTTACAAGAATAGGAAGCCACTGACAAAATAGAATCAGTCACAGAGGAGGTCTCACTAATTCTTTTGAAGTAACCCTGAACATGTACACTATTCTTGAGAACACAAATTTCTAAAAAAGAGCCAACATTAAAGAACACAAAAGTCTTGACTAGGAATGTACATTTTTCCTTTTCATTGGAAAATGGAAAGATTTTTGTTTTAATTTTCAAATAAAATTCTAAGAAAAAATCTTGTTGCATTGAATAGATTTCTAAACTATTTTCTTACATCTACTTACTAGGGGCCTATCACTGTTGTAGACATTGAGGAGAGGAGCAAAAGACAAATCAAAAAGTGAGGAGTAGAAAAAGAATGGCCATGTTATGACAAATTACGAGAGCTTAGATTTCTAAATTCCTCGTCCTGGGTAAAGTTTTGTCTAGTTTTTTTCTGAACCACTACATGTGACTTTCCATTTATTAAACTTTAAAATGTGTAATGGAAATACATTGTGACAGTCTAGAAAATCTAAGAGTAACCATTTTTCAATGGGAACTCACCTAAGGGTCTGGGATCGTTCTATATATTATCATAAATTGTCCCTATTTTATATTTACTTATATTAAGCCTCAAGTCACCTAAGTATCTTAGGAAAGTAAAATGGCTGGGTCAGAATTTAAATGCAAGCTGAGGCTACCACAGGGTAAAATGAGTAGTGTAGGTGGCCCCCAGAACACATTTTCTTCAGATTTATTGAGAAAAATAAAATTGAAAAATGTTTAAAATATAAATCACGATACTTGATATACACATACCATGTGAAAAGATTATTTCCGTGCAATTAATTACCATATCCAACACCTTACATACTTACCTTTTTTTAGTTTTACTTTCTAAGCAAATTTATGCAAAGAGTTTTATCAGCTATAGTCATCATGCTATACATTAGGTCCTTACACTTTATTCATCTTATAATTGAAAGTTTATACTCTTTTACCAACCTTTCCCTATATCCCCCACCCTCAAGCCCTTGGCAACCACTTTTTATTCCTCCTAGACACATTGTTCAAGCCCTAGACTTTGTTCTTGTTCATGAAGTTTGCATTAAAAAAAAAATACACAAAAGGATGTAGCATACAAGAAGCAAACAAAACTAAGTCTCATTAAAGATAGAGACATACAGAGAAATAAGTAATATAATTTCTATAGAATAAATATAGACCAAAAATAATGGTAGGAAAAAAAAGGAGACGATAATAATCTGAGTATTAATGATTTTAGGAAATGATTTTCCAAAGTAGAATTAAGCAAATGAGCTAATACGTGAGTAAAAAATATGAATTAATGGGGAAAGTGTGATTCAGACAAAAGAATACCAGTGAAAATTATGAATACAGAGATAATATATTGTTAGGTAGAAATAAACAAAATTTGCATTTTTAGGGCAAAGATAATTAAACATCGGCCGTTTCATAAGTTTCAACTTAATCATTTTATGGAACTACAAACAGTATTTGACTTTAAAGATAATCATGGGAAAAAAGATAATCATTTTGTGTCTATCAATAACTATGACTTCTTTTTCTAAAAAAAGGAGGCACGTGTGGGCCAGCTTACTAAATGTCATTCTTAGATTATTATTATTTTGATTTAAAAAATCAGTACAACATCCATTTTCACACAACATATAGGTATGAATGACCTCTATTAAACATGCAATTTTTTGATAGCTAGGCAAGGATTTGGAGCAAATGGTAATACATTTGAGTCTGCTTTTTTACCTGAACAACAGATACAAATGAAATCTACTTTCAGGATTAGTTGATGATTAAATTTTTGAATAAGATTACATATTATAAATTGAAATATGAACTGTAAGTCAATGTACAAGTATTTAGTATTGATACAAGTTATCAATTCCTTGGATGTGTTTAATAAACAATACCTATCAAATAAACAATACCTATCAAATACATGTTAAACAAAAAGTGAGGATTGCAATAAATGAATACAGGGAAGGATTTTTAAAATTTCAACTAAATTTCTTGCTTATGAAGTTATTCTAGGTATTTGTATCTTGCATCAAGGTACAGTAGTGAATTCTTACCCCCATCATCAAGATATATTGTCAACAAATTTGAAGAAGACTGTCACTTTTTGTACCACTCCACTGAGGAAATGATACAAAATTAGACTTGTTTAGACAAAGGATTCAAAAAGGCTGTTGAATATCTTCTCAAGGGTATCCCTGGGTGGCTCAGGGGTTTAGCACCTGCTTTCAGCCCAGGGTGTGATCCTGGCATGCCAGGATTGAGACCCACATCAGGCTCCCTGCATAGAGCCTGTTTCTCCTTCTGCCTGTGTCTCTGCCTCTCTCTCTCTCTCTCTCTCTCTCTCTATGTCTCTCATGAATAAATAAATAAAATCTTAAATAAAAGAATATCTTCTCAAAAGGTCAGAGTATTAATTAATACAATAATAGAATTAGAGCTAACAAGAAAATCTAGTTTGTAGCCAGTTTTCATTCTTTGTTTAGCAAGTTATTAGGAGAAAAATGTTGGGAAGCTCATGGTATTCTAATACTATGGTCTGGACAGAAGCAGAGATACTCTAAGTTTCCAAAAAGGACTTTTTACAAAATTAAATGTATTTGAGTATCATAGACATGTAACGTTTTGCCATTTACTTATATATATTTATTTCTATTCAGATAAAAAATTTGCTTTAGTAAGTTTTATCTCAGTATATATTTAATTTAATTTAATTAATTTTAAACCATACTGTATATTTTTATTAAAAAGTCATATAAAATCATCATAAACAAAAATTATAAAACTATCTGACTAATATCCCAAAAGTATCCATTTAGCAAATATTTCATTGGTATTTGGAACATGCCAAGTGATCTTAGGAGATGGGGGTGCAACAGTGGCCAGAAGCAAGTGTCTCTGTCACCACTGTTCACATTCTAGTGGAGTAGAGGGACATAATACCTAAAGTAAAGAATAAAAGAGCAGAATAAAACACCCAAGGTACATAATACCTAAAACAAATATTTGGAGGTCAGAGGACCTGGCCTCTAACCTAAAATTATATTATACTTCAGAAGGGAGCAGTGGTGACATCATGAAGGGCATATTACAGAGTTTGTACTTAATTCTGAGGTCCACTTACAAGTTCTAAATAGAAAAAAAAAAGATTTATTTTTCATTTAGAATCCCACAATCCAAATGATTGGGGAAAATCTGCATTTTAGAATGTTCATTCTGAAGACATCCTTAGTGTGAATTTGGAAATAGGGATCCTAGTTAACAAGCTGTTGCCATAATCCAGGGGAGCAACTGGTTCATACTGAAAACCTCCTGATATGTTCTATAAAGACAACCACAATCCCAGTTATAGAATGTGAGTTCTTTTTAATGAGAAATTACATGGAAATTGCTATAGTGTTTATATAACTGAAGATGGTAACAACACACTCTCAGGTGAAGATATGGTTTCCCAGGCTCAAAGTAACACTTCACCATTTCTAAGAGGGCACACACCCATTCTTCTGACTATTGTCCCACCACTAAAAACTGATTTCCATGGAAATTATCTATATGCCTTCAGACTTGACTGATAAAGATAACTAATGAGCAACAGCTGTGGTGTGTCCCTGCATGTGGGCTGTGAGATGGATGAGAAGTTGGGTTTTATAGGAGCGTTCTTCAACAGAAGGTTCATGGTTCACTTCAGAAGATGTGCTAGGTCCCTGGTAGGGTAGCAAGAGTGAGGATAGAATAAAATTGTAGCAAGAGTGAGGATAGAATAAAATTGACAGACTACAGGAGTATTTAGGGGATGGAACCAACAGAATTAATGACTGGTTGGATATGAAGAATGAAATAAATTAAGGATGATGTCCACACGTCCTCACACAAGTTGGTGAGTTATGGTAATTTTGCAAGAGATATTGAAAAAATTGGAGCAGGTTTGGAAGAAAATTTGGTGTAATCTTAGGACATATAGTTAGATATCTCTAGTTAATTGGATATACACCTTGAAATACAGGAGAAAGAATGGGCATAAGTATCTATAAGTCATTTGAATATGGACTTTAAGACATAAGAGCGATTGAAAGGTGATTTTGAAAAAAAAACTAAAAGGACAGGACACAAGAGAAAAGGGATTGTAAGAAGAAACAGTTTATAACGCAGGATCATGGAATTTAGGCAACAGAAAATTTTACATGGAGATAATGTAAATGTCTTTACATTATAATATTGACATGAAATAATCTAAAAATCGCTGATATTATACTTCACTTCTGGAAAAGATATTTGGTATCAGTCAAGATAATGGGAATCATTAATTTGAAAAATTAGAACTATTTCCACCAAACAGGAAAGGCAAATTGCCCTAATGTCAGCTCATTTATTATACTCATATTCTGCAAACCACTGAGTATTTTCTCCCTCCTCCTCTCCCCACCCTAAGCATTTACAGGCAAAGAACAAAAACAAAAATTCTGTTTACCCATGTAGATCATTAAAGAAATGCCTGATTTTCTCCAGAATGGAACACAACTCTTCTGGCATTTTGATTTTCTACAATGGATGTATTATCTCTCCAAAGCAGAGAGACACCTTTTATTTATTTATTTTTTTTATTTATTTATTTTTTTTTTGAGAGACACCTTTTAATTTGTCATCTTGCCCAGCAATTAAGCCTGTGGGAAATAAGATCAAGAATGATCTTCATTTCAGGATGCCCTGATGGCTCAGTTGGTTAAGTGCCCGACTCTTGGTTTTGGCTGAGGTTCTGATCTCAGGGTCATGGGATTGAGCAGGCATGGAGCCCCACCCTGGGCTCCGAGCTCAGCGGGAGGTCTACTGGAAGAGTCTCTTTTTCTGCCCATCCCCCCACTCATGTGCGCGCTCTCTCTCTCAAATAAATCTTGAAAAAAAAGGAATGGCTTTCACAGTATGAGAAAACATATAAAATATTTCCTTACTGATTTTAATTTATTACATGTAAAAATGATAGCATTTTGTACATATTGTGTAGATACACATTAAATTAATTCTATGTTCCTTTTAAAAATTTAAACTTTAATTTGGTAAGAACATTAAATATGAGATCTACCCTCTTAACACGTTTATAAGTGCATGACACCACCTTGTTAACTAGAAGCAGTGTGGTGCAGCAGATGGCTAGAACTCACTCATCTTATATAACTGAAATTTTATACCTGTTGAACACCAACTCTCCATTTTTATATTTTTTAAATGCGACTTCAAGAAAATTTAAAATCCCATCATATTTATTTGGCAGTATGCACTAGATCTCATTTCTTCAAGTAAATGCCCTTCTTTTCAATAACTTATATTTTATATTTCATTCTATGTACCTGAGCTTCAGAAGACTATGAAGTTGTAGTGTGAAAGCAGAAATTTCTTCATCATTGCTTTAAAGTATGCTACCACACGAGATTCAGTATTAAATGAGATTTTGACTACTTATTTGAGTGCTAGTATTCATTTTATTATTACTATATTTATTATGGCTGCATTTTGTCTTGGTTTATTTGTTACCCTGGATTTGAGTTTTAATTTCGTTAAAGGGCTTCTTAGCATCATCAAATGAAAAGTTTATGTGTATCTTTTTGTTCCTTTGAGATACTGATGTAATGGAAAATATTAATAGATTTTAAAATATTGTTTTGCTAATTCTAAAACTTCTTTCTGTACTGTGTATCACCATTAATACCTTCATAAATTGTTTTAGTTATAATTTACATATAATGCTTACAGCACATTTTTAATAATCTTTTCATGTTTATGTTTGCAGGTGTTTAATTTTGTCACTTTCTACTATGAGGAAGGCTACATAAAGTAATTTGAGGAGCACCCCTCCGCCCTTGTTTTGAATACTTTGGGGAAGTTTATACAGTATGAGGAGTTGTCACTAAGAATTTTGATTTCTTGACCTAAAATATTCTTAATAATATTAATGATTATCCTTTAAATCTCTATTCTTATTTTTCTTATTTTATCTTTTGCTTGTTATTACCTTTTATTCCAGCAAATGATTTCTTTAACTTTTATTTTGAAATACCTGTAGATTCTAAGCAAATTTCTTTTTTTTTTTTTTAAGATTTTATTTATTTATTCATGAGAGACAGAGAGAGAGAGAGAGAGAGAGAGAGACAGGCAGAGGGAGAAGCAGGCTCCATGCAGGGAGCCCAATGTGGGACTTGATCCTGGGTCTCCAGGATCACACCCTTGGTGGAAGACGGTGCTAAACTGCTGAGCCACCCAGGCTGCCCCTAAGCAAATTTCCAAAACTGGGCAGAGTACTAAATACTTCTTTCAGCTAACCCAGTGGTTACATCTTACATAACTGTAGTACAATATCAATTCTCTGAAACTGAAATGGGTACAATACTGCTAAATAGATAATGCAATTTATTCAGTTTTCACTGGTTCTTACATCTGTGTGAGTGTGTGTGTGTGTGTGTGTGTGTGTGTGTGTTGGCATGTTTACGTGTAACTCAGACAGTCTGGTCTCATGTCAAGACTAGTGTTACCAGAATACAGAAAAGTTTCATCACCACACATGTGAAGTCCTTCATACTACTCTTCCTTGTCACACTTAAATCCACACTCCTACCCTTGTTCCTTGGCAACCACTAAATCCTTCAACCACTAATTCCTTCTGTCTCTTACAGTATTGACTTTTGGAGGACGTACTATAAATGGAAACATAGAGCATGTAAGGTTTAGGGTATTGCCTTATTTCAAGAAACATAATGCCTCTGAGATTCATTGTGCTATGCATGTATTAATAACCTCTTCCTTTTATGGCCAGGTGATATACCATTTTATGGATGTATCATACTATGTAATCATTCCCCTGGGGACAGACATCTGGATTATTTTGGTTTTGACTATTATGAATAAAGTTGCCATGAATATTTTTATGTGAACATGATTTTTTCTCTGACACGGATGCCACATTCTGACCAAATGAGTGATTATTGGGTTGCACAGTAAGTATATATTTAGTTTTATAATAAACTGCCAAATTATTATTCATTTTTTATTTCCATCCCCTCTCCTCCCAGCATTTGATGATGTCCATGGGTGTTGTTATGGAAAGTGTGTGTGGTAATAGCCCATTGTAATTGCAAACTGCGTTGTCCAAATAACTAATGATGTTAAACATCTCTTCATGTGCTCTTCTGCTTCCCATATAATATTTGTCATGTCTTTTGTTCATTTTATAATTGGATTATTATTTTTTTTACTGTTGAGTTTTAAGAGTTCCTTGGATATTCCAGATACAAATCTTTTAAGTCATCTTTGGTTTTAAAATGATTTCTCCTAATTTCTTTTTCTCCTTTTAACAGGGATTAAACATTTTTAAATTTTTATAAAGTCAAATACTTTTTTTTAAAATAGATTGTGCCTTCAGTGATATACCTAAAAACTCTATCTAGTCACAAAGAATAGTTTTTTTCTTCTGCATTTAATTCTAAAAGTTTTTACAGTTTTAAGTTTAGGTATAAATCTGTGATACATCTCTAAATAACTTCTGTGTGACGTATGAGGTTCAGGTGGATTTCTTCCCTATGAATATCCAATTGTTCCAGCAAAGTTTGCTGAAAAGACTAGAGAATTTATATGTATCTTTGCATTTGCTCCAGTACTATTCATGCCATTCAGATTTTTAAATTTATTACAACACACAAATATTTTATTATAAAATATGGGTTTTTTTTTACTCCCATTGTTCTAATTATTTCTTTTGTTTTGATTTGTATATTCAGAGGAATCATTTTTTTCTTGTACTACAAATAACAGTTTTGAAATTAAATAATCTGGTCAACAAAGAAAGAACTATTTAATTACTTCAAGAAAAAAAGTGGCAAATGCAATTTATTGAGTTATTGCTACAGAGATTTAAGAAGCAACAACTTCATCTGTTTCAAACCAATCCAAATAAAACATTAATCTGACAAAATCAAAACTCTCAGTAAGGAAACAAAACCAATTTCAATTAATGTCTATATTGAAGTTTGTAATTTTTTTATTGTTATTTTATAAGTCATGGATTCCTTTAAGCATGGGATAAAAAATATTACTCTGTTCCTACCTTTATCTGCATTGATAGTTTTGTTTCTGTGCAATGTTAAGTGTACACACACACCTTATAGCTCACTTAGAATCTCTTTAGAAAGGAATGAGCCCCATGTTAAGAACTTGTAAGACGACTCTTATCTGTTCATTTTAACAGTGACAAAATTGCTTTTAACAAAGGCCAATTCTACCCATTTTCTCACTTAATAGAATTTTATCTTTACTAAATCCTAATAAGATAGGAATTGTAGGGCAAAGATATCTTTCTTTTTCAAATGAGCAGACTGGTATTCAGTGTGGCGGGATCATCATCTAATTGGGAAGTGTGGGTGATAGTAAAATTCTCTTGTAATTGTACCAGGCATTCTTTGTGTTATTGCTGTATACTAATGATTTGATGTTTCATTCCTAAATGAGAAGAAATATATTTCAATTAAAACTCATGTTTTTCTACATACATGATTTTTACACAATAATAAAGAATACCAGTTAATCTATACAATGCCCCCAAATTAATACCAGAAACAAATGTTTACTGCAATCCTCTCTAAAGGACCCTTCGTCTCTCTAAAAATTAGGACAAATCAGTTTTTTTTTTTAAAGGACATTTAAAGAATAATAAAAGGAATAAAAATTATTTTCCTATTCTTTCAATTTTTCTCAAATGGTAGAGGCAAATTCATCACTTCACACAGATACATTCAGTTATTGTTGGAAAGCTGTGTGCTTTGTATTGCTTGAGACTAAATCAGAAGTTTAGTAGATAATATCACTCAAAAAGAGAGAGAATAGACTGAGTTAATAAATATTGATCTTTTCCTTAACACTGGTCACTTTGGGGTGAAGAATAATAGTTAGCTGGAAAAATGACTTGTTATTTAGTTTTCTAATATTCTAATGTATTCAATCAATGTCCGATATCCCCAAATAAATTTATCATTAAGAAATTGCCATTTTGAAAAAAAAGGAAAGATATTACCATTTTGGGAAGACACAAGCAAAATCCTATCTAAAATAATAAAAAATATTGTATATAATAGAACATTGTTTTAAGACATACAGGTCTTCTGAAATGCAATTTGAAAATTTTAAATTGTTTTAAAACATTACACTTTTGGCCTCCCCATTTATTCATGGATTTATATTATAAAAAGTGAACCAGCATGGCTCATGGACAATCTTATAGTCTCATACACATATCATGAGCTTTAAAAAAAACAAGTTTCAGAATTCAAAGTGTCTTGCCCTTATTATTTGGAAATATAAATTTTAAAAATCTGATAACATTGATGCCAAAATGAAGGTAGTGAAGGAGAATGTTGCTTTTACAGAATAATATTGATTATTCAAGAATCTAATTGCCTCAAATTGCGTGGATTCAAGACTCATTACTCTGATTGTTTTAATAATCTAGGAGCGAATTTGAAAGACTATTTTTCTTTTTATTGGGTTTAAGGTGCTTTATTGGGTAAATGACATCTCCAAACAACCTTTACTTTGGTTTTTATTCCTAAATTAAGGTCATCTACATGCTCACATTTTATACTCATTTTGCCATACGTAGTTGAGATTTCTATATCCATAAATAACTTATTAAATATATATTTTATAAAGCAATTTATCAAAAATACTCCTTAAGAATATTATTAGTTAATATTCTATTTTAAGAGACTAATAGAATGCGGTTTCTTGATAAAAATAAAAATTATGCTAATTTTTAGGAAAGCTTATTATAGAAAATTATTTGGGAAACTCAATAAGATCAACATACAGAAAGCATTCACATTAAGAAATAATTAAGATGTCATCTGTAGTGGTTATAAAGCACATGAAAATTTCTTCATTGACAAGGTCTCTCATAGTATTTTGAAAGATCACATACTACATCAATACCAAGGAACCAGCTGTTAAACAATTTCTTATCAAACAGCAAGTACTATTGTATGTTAATAACAGAATGACTTTTTCAAGTTTTTCAGAGTTATTTCCCCATCTATCTTTTGTCTTTATTTTTAATTAAAAATTAATGATAAAACCATAAATGTGTAGGGTATATGAATATAACTATTTGTAATTGGAAAGATTTTTGTTTCAAGTTTCTACTTAAATTCTAGTTAGTTAACATATAGTGTAATATTGATTTCAGGAGTAAAATTTAGTGATTCATGACTTTTAATCCCCAGTCCTCATCCCAACAAGTGCTGTCCTTAATACCTATCATTCATTTAGCTCATCCTCTGCCCACCTCCCTCCTTCAACCCTCAGTTTGTCTTCTATAGTTAAGAGCCTCTTATGGTTTGCTTCCCTTTCTTTTTCCCCCCTTCCCCTAATTAATCTGCTTTATTTCTTAAATTCCATATATGAGTGAAATTATAAGGTACTTGTCTTTCTCTGAGTTATTTTGTTTAGCTTAATACATCCTAGCTCCATCCACATCATTGCAAATGGAAAGATTTCATTCTTTTGGATGGCTGAGTAATATTCCATTTTATATATATCCTTCTTTTTTAAGAGGGAGTGGAATGGGCAGAAGGAGAGGAAAATCTCAAACATATTCCATGCCCATTGAGGAGTCCAATACAGGACTGGATCTTATGACCCTGATATCATGACCTGAGCCCAAATAAGAGTTGGAATCATAACTGACTGAGCCGAACAGGCACTCCTGCCACATCTTCTTTATATATTCATCAGCCAATGGATATTTGGGCTCTTTCCATAATGTGGCTATTGTTGATAATGCTCCTATAAATATCAGGGTGCATGTGCCCTTTTGAATAAGTATTTTTGTATCTTAGTATACCTAGTAGTGTGATTGCTGGGCTGTAGGGTAGCTCTATTTGTAACTTTTTTGAAGAGTCTCCTTACTGTTTTCCAGAGTGGCTGCACCAGTTTGCCTTTCCACCAACAGTGTAAGAAGGTTCCCCTTTCTCCCCATTCTCACCAACACCTGTTCTTTCCTGTGTTGTTAAGTTAGCCATTCTGACAGGGGTGACGTGGTATCTCATTGTAGTTTTGGTTTGTATGCAACTGAAAAGATTTATTAAATTTGGCACTGCTTACAAACATTGTATTTTTAATATAATTTGCTTTTGCATTCTTTGTCTTCTATGATAGTGTCTCATGTTTAAGATAGTTTTTTTTTAATATTTTTGGTATTCTTACCTTTAAATATTGTTCATATTAATTCAATCATATGAAAGGTTAGAGAGTTCTTTACTACTCCTAGGATTTATGTCTCTTTTGGGAATTTAAAGTATTTGTTTCAAAAAAACAAATAACTTTGCGTAGCTTTATACATATGCATGTGTATTTATGCACACATGCACATACATATAACAGAGGTAGTCCAACTAGTGAATGATGAGTGGGATTATCATTTGCAATTTGAGGGAAAATTATTTACCTCTGGATACATATAATAGTTCTAATTTAAAAAACCTGAAAATTTATCATATCTGTGTTTCTCTAATGTACATTAATTATAAATAAAGAAAATAAACAAGAAATAACCGTGTTGGAGTTTCCCTTATAGTGTTCTTCTACATTATTGAAAAATAAGAGAGAACAGGAGAGCTATAAAGTGAGAGCTAGAGAGAAAGAGAAAGTGGGATTTTCTTGGTTTTCTGGACTGGTATCCCAATTTTGTTACTGACCATTCTGTGTTTTCTGCAGTACCCCACTAAAATATCACAAAATCTTAGGAAAATGACTATTTCCAAACCTGAGACAGAAAATATTAAAAAATGAGCATATGTATCAGGACCCAATTGAGGGATAGGAAGCACACAGTAATTTAAAAGGAAGAATATTAATATAAAGAATTATTAAGCTACAGTAGGAGAGTAACTGTAAAGATGTAATGAGAACTGCAAAGAGTACTCAGAAGTACAGTGAAATTATCTACAGTAAAGACAGACAAATGTGGAAAGGAAGCCCTCTCCCCAAGATGAGCTTTAGATCTCCTTGGGGAATGTTTGGTTGCAGCATCTTGTTTTCAGGACAGTGGAGTTCACTGGGTTGCCTGGGCTGGAGCTAGTCCACATTCTCCAGGCAAACAGAACAGTCCTCCAGGGTGCAAGCATGTGGGTGGACAGAAAGGCAGAAGAAGTTGGGAGGCTACTATGGTTGCAGGGCCTGGAGCTCACAGCATTCACATTGGGAAGGCTGCAAGACCTCCCAGGCCTGGGATGGAGCTGTATGGTAGCCTTGGGAATGTACCTCTGGGGCATCTGGGTCTATACTTGTGGCTGGATAAAGCACCATGTGTATCTTCACACCGGCCAACTGTGCAGGATGAGAAAGGAGAAAACAAACATGCTCAACACAGAATCAGGAAGAGAAGACTTTTCCTTCTTCACTGTTCATCCAGTGCCCTACTTTGACAAGGCTCAACATTTCATTCACAATAAAAGAAATGCTCTAACTGGATCAATCCGTTCTCACAGGATCAAGGAACAGGTACTTTTTAAGGAGGAACTGAAGCCAGAAAGCAGTAAATGAGTAAGTGGCAAAGCCTACAACATATTGCTGTACCAAAAATGATGAAAACAATCAAAGACTAGTAAGTCACATCTAAAGCACACAAAAACAGGTATGAATGTCTGGAGATCTATTTTTCTCACCAATCTTTGTCCATTTATAATTCTCTTTGTGATGTAGATTGCTTACATTTTTTTCCTTTGTTTCTTCTTGTGTATGTGTATGTATGTGTGGGTGAGTACATGTATGCATGCTTTAAACTATATGGTGTTGGGATTTGGGGGCATCAGAGATGCCTGTTCTTTGTAAAGAGTGTTGTGGGGAAAGAGAGAGTGTAGGAGAAGAAAGAGGGATCTTCACTTTGGGATGCTTAATATAAACACATTCATACCAAATTCCATCTTCCTTGGCACAAAGGCTCCCTCAGGTTTTGCTATTATGAAGTTTTATATTCCCTACCCCAACATTTTCTAAATTAATTTAATTTTAGCAATTTACTTGGGGGTACCTCAGGCCAGGGGGCACATCATAGAAGTTTCCTCTTTTCTTTACATTGCATTCACTTTTCATTCTTCAGTCCAGAGAAGAGATTCTTTCCTCTCTGCTTCCACACCCAAATTTCCAGTTTGCACTCTGGAGAAATAGATACTGTTTTTACATCTATCCTTAGCTTAGTCAAGAATTCATACTGGGGTGCCTGGGTGGCTCAATGGTTGAGGGTCTCCCTTCAGTTCAGGTCATGATCTCGGGATCCTGGGGTCGAGTCCCACATCAGGCTCTCTGCATGGAGTCTCCTTCTCCCTCTGCCTATGTCTCTGCCTCTCTCTGTGTGTCACTTATGAATAAGTAAATTAATAAATCTCAAAAAAATAAAAGAATTCATACTAGGTGACATGTATATTTCCCAATTTGTATTTCAATGGTGTAGTTGCCTTCTTATTTTATTAACTGACTATATATTCCTTGTTTTTAAACAGAGTAAAATGCATTTCCTCTGAATGTCTACACAGAATGGTCTTAACATTTTGCTTGTAGTCATCATTAAATTAAAAATAATTATGTTGGCTGCATAAAACCATTTCAGTTATACAAGATATGCTTTATTATCTCTTAAAGCAAATATTTTTGACAGATTATTGAGTTGCAATGTTCACACATTACTACCTAAGTCTTAGGAACAAGTAAAAGAGTAAGAGCACTTTTGAAAGTTTTTACTATCATTCTGGGAGGTAAATATTGATAGCAAATTCTTGGTTTCACCCGTACTTGAAGGAAGCCTATCAAGTGAATTTCAAACCAGAAATCTGAGCCTAACTCAATCTTATTCCACATGTAACATCTGAGGAAACATGGTACAAAACCAATGACAATCCAGGAGCCACGAGAGCCCTAATACCCACCCATTAAATAAGGCATCACCCACTGTGTGTCGAGAAGAAAATGTCTATGGTAATATTGGATACACTGGCAGCACTCAAATAATCTATGTATTGATTTCAATTCATAAACCATAGTGTATTCAGCAATGTAAGTGGGAATATTTGGATTGCCCTTGGATCAGAGTGGAAGAACATTATAGGTAACCATACTGTGTATCTTTTTTTTTTTCAGATACTAATAGACCTTAGACAAACTTCTAAATTTGATAGTGACTTTTATGTGTCCCTTGAGTTATTTGATGACTTGTGGCCTTGCTCCTTATGAAACAACACTAATCAGGTGTAATGTATTCTGAGTTTGAGCTATGCACATTCCAGAAATGAGGTGAGATTCAATCATATTGATTTCATTTTTATTTTTGCCCTTAAAATTGTAGGTGTAATTCATTATCAGTACAAAATTAAAAAAAAAAAACTTTTTTATTTGTTTTTGTATTGTGCAAATAATCTAAGAATAGCTAGTCTTTATCAGGGCATAGTTAAAATAAGCATCATTCTTGGAGATACAAATTATAATCCTTACTCACTAATAAGCTATATGATGTTGAAAAAGTTACCTAAACTTTTTGAGGCATAATACACACATCTGTAAAACTATGATGCATGTCATAGATTTCCCATAGAGATTCATACGAAACTCTGAGCAAGTCACACAACAACTCCATGCCATTGCATACAATAGATATTTTTCTTCCTCAGCAAAGTTCAACTCTCAATGTGCCTTTAAAGCTTGTTGCATCAAAAATTAGCATTTGAATTTCTTTTTGAGCAGTTCTACCTATTTTTTAAACATTGTTATTTCATTTTTTAAAATTCTTGGATGTGTTCCTGATACTAAGGAAATATTAACTTATTATTAAATAATCTTACCTTCAGTTACTGAATGGGCACATTCTGTAAATCTAGGATACATTTTGGGAACCTAGGGATATAATCTTTTTTATGCTTTAAGCATCGTGCTATTTCATCATCTTAAAAATCATTTCATTATTACTCATAAATTTCTCCTAATGTGCTTTTAAAAGACTTATATGTAACTTGTAGGATGAATGGCCTAGAAAGATGACATAATAGCAAAATAAATCTTTCCCATTGCATCATTGTCTTCTTCCTCTTTTTAAATGTGTTGCCTAAAGTATTACATCATCATTCAAAAAGATATCAAAGAATGGATACACTATCTTTTTAGTTTGATTTTATTTTTTCTTTAAAAACAGTTGAAAATTCAAGATTTTTCATTTTACATTCATAATGCCAGAAGAAAAAAACTGACAGAGGAAGTAATTTCACAGTAGTGTGTGAATAGAAGATGAAAACCAAAAGCAGAAACCAGCACTACAGACTCAAGATGATGGTGAAACTGATCATGTAAAAAAAAAGGATTGAGACGGAGTCTTCAGATGAAGATGAAACAGATGAATATTCTCAAAATCAAGAATCAGCAAATGAACAATATGATTTTAAGGATAAAGGAAAAATATAGTCATCATCTTTTTAGTCACTCAACAGGAAGGACTTCATCACACGATATTTTGCGATAAGAATCTGGGCTGTTCTGCTTTGCTAAAAATAAATGTGTCAGTATTTTCTCTTCTTTTATAAATGTTGTGCACCAAAATCTACTTGATTTATCTTGCAAATGGAAAACTGCTGAAGGCAGAATGTATCTAAATGTAACCGGAAGGAAGGGAATGCAATGGGATTTTTCTTTTTAACTAGATTATTATATTTGCTGTTTATAAATTTAAAGATTAAATGCTTTGCAATCATAGAGCAAGACAGTCTTTCTTCCTTCAACAAAAATACGAGCTGTAAAGAATATTTTAAACTTCTCAAAGTATTAAATACTGACAAATACGTATTTGCCATGTTCACATTTTGTTAACATTTGACCAAGACTCAATTTTAGACAGGTTTCTTCCTCACTAGAAGCTCTTTACCTCCATTTTCTCTGAAAAATTACAAGAGACAATTTCTCATTGCAAATTCTTTCCCTGCCCCTTTGTAATGTAGATTGATCTCCCAAACTCTTCCAATTTTGTGATGCATGATGATCTTTCTCAAAAGCCTGAAAACCATCCCTTTGAAATGTAGATATCAAGTAAGATGGGACCCCTATATCTCAGTCAATATGGGAGAGTGAGAGCCTAACTTCTCTATGAGCCAGTTACACAGCTGGCCTAATCACACTGACCAACCTCCCCCTCCCCACACATGTCCTCTAGTCCCTTTTCACTATCTCAGCCCAGGTTTCAAAAACTATCCTGAATTTTGTTTCAACAGTTGGGTTCATTTGTCTCCCTTATTGCAGTAGTCTTGACTTTTATTTCAACAATCTGGAAAACATCTTCCTTGCCATTCCTAACAAATGTCCAGTGAAATTTCTCTTTGCCACATTCTAGTCAAGTTGTTTTGCACTGTCATTTTATTTATATAGCTGTGAATTACTTACAAAATTACATATTTTTAAAGAGTAAATTTGACCATATGGTAAACTGTGAGGATGATTTTTTTTCCCTGGAATAGTGGGAATTAAGTCTATTGACACTTCCTCCTCAAAAACTGTTATACTCATGCATGTTCTCATCAAAACTCTTGTTTCTTTCCTACATTACTTGTCCCACCTACTCAGTCTACTTTGCAAGCTTCTCTTTCTTTACTGACTCCTTAAATATTGCTATTCCCAAAGGTTCTGTCCTATGTTCTCTCATAGTCACACTTTTTATTTTCTTCCTGGGTGACATTACATACACTACAAATATTACCTACAAATATTCCAGTAAGTCTAAAATCTCTATTTTTAAATTTAATGGGATCTTTTCTTTTCTGCTTTTACTTGACCTGAAAGCAGCAAATAAAACAGGTAATACCCCTTCCTCCTTGGAATATATTTTTTTAGTTTCCATGCCACCATACTCTCCTAATTTGCTCCTTGCAAAGTTTATTTCCTAGTGTGTCCCAAATCCCAAACATTAATATTGGAGTATCTGGGTCTCAATCTATGGATTGATTGTCTCTGCCCTTACTCTCTAAGAAATCTCATCACATTGCAAAGTTTTAAATATCAACTACAAGGCTAATAAATTCAAACATATCTCCAGAGAATTATTGAAAAAATACTCTTTATTTCAAGAACTACTGTCTTCATGCTCTGTTCATTTATTCAACTAGTTAGTATTGGGAACTGCAATGCATGTTGTCAAGAATATAAAAATAAACCCATTCATTGTTCACAAGTATCTCGGAATCTAGAAAGCACATGAAACTAGAAGTGACTCATTTCACAAACATGTAAGATCAATTCAAACTATGGATAAAGAGGCAACAAAATATAATAGTAACATGCATGGATTCTGATGTCAGCACTTGGGATAAAATATCTCTCTGTCCTTACTTAGGAAGTAGCACTCCCTCGCCTCAGTTTCTTCACTCGGAAAATTAGACACATGATAGAGTTCCCTCACAATTTTTTTTGAGCATTTTTGAGAATTGCTTTAATGTTGATAATGTTGCTAGAGTCATGTCTCAGATGTTGTAAATATATATTTGTTTAAAATCATTTGATTATGTGGCATTTGAGTTCTGTTTTGCAGTATAGTTAAAATTCCAATAGGAATTGACGGGGGCACTTCAGGAAGAAAGGTTGATATGAACAAACTCCAGAGTAGAAACCATAATTTGCATGTTGAAAGACAAGCAATTCAAAGTGTGAAAAGGATATATATTTTTTAAAGCAAGATAGACACAATTGTGACCAAATCAAAGAAAGTGCTAAATCCCAGGCTAGTGAATTTTGTATTTTTCCATGCTGGTATTGGAAAATCCACTGAAGATTTTGAGCATGAAAGTCAGAAAACTGTGCTGTAGGAAATTAGTCTTTTTTGCCCTTTGCTGTAAATTTATCTCTGCCTAATGCCTGAAGCCTCCCATGGTCACTGTCAGTGAGCAGGAAGTAGAAAAAACAAATCTCATTATCAAAAAAGGAAGTATTCCACAATATTCCAAATGTAACAACTTCTGAGTTCTTGCCTATGAGCCAGAATCCGTGAAAAGAATGAATGATCCACTGAGTCAGTAAAGATACGAGTGGATTCTAATATAATCAATAGTATAGTTCTAGTTTCTACTAGAAATGTAGATTTCCATCTTTTCACAAGATGCAAAAGTTGAAAAAGGTTATTATAAACATGATTTATTATAGTTGTTATGAACAATTTGAGGAGTTAAAATGAAAGCTCCAATGTGATCAACCGAACTAGGTAGCATCATCCTTAATAGTGTTTACCATATCTGGTGTCAGGTCTCTTATTTAAACTGTGTTGCTTCCCAAATCTTCTGCCCACCTCAGCCAGATAAGACCATTGAACATGCAATTTTATTGGGTAAGTGGACCTACTACACAGGACATTTATAAAAATAAGTGTATAGGAAATGAAGTAAATTAAGCCTATTTTTTAAGTTTGAAAATAGGCCGCCTCATCAGGGGGGCACTCTGAATACATTCATGTTTATGTAATGCTTATAAAATATACAAATTTAACACATATCATTCTAATAACTATAAAATATAATTGTTCTTCTGGTAATTATCAAAATACAAGCTATCTTCAGCATGTAAATATAATATGTAGAGATTTAGAAAACTGTTAGAGAAGTTATGTCCAAAATTACTTTAATTTTAAGCTTATTATATTTGTTGATGTATCCAGGTAGACAGATGTGTCTGAAAAGTTTGAGAACATCAGATATGCTAGATTTCTAAGTATATCTTCTATTTATAATTCCAAGTTCAAAGAACGTTTAAAGTTAGTTTCCATAGGAGTCGTGCGTAGGAGGTCATTTGCATTCTGTTTTTGTGATTCCTTTGTACTATCTTGTCTGTCCATAGGTTTCTAAATTAGTTGGATTTTGGATCAAGGAGGCAGTGCCACATGGAGAGTCTCTGAAAGTTTTATATTAACCTTTTATTTTATCAAAAACCCTGGGTCCTAACCAATTCAAATTAAGTAGCTTAAGTTTAAATTCATTTGCATATTTATTATAATCTTACTATTGTTTTAAAATTACGTAATGTTATAGACAAGATTTCAGAATTATTTCTGGAATACAATGTATTCTAAAATATACATGGCCAAATAAATTTAACAAGACATTTTAAGAGCTACAAATGATTCCCATTATGTTACAATTGAATAATCCATAACGATTCAGATATACTTCATTCTTAAAATATGCCTATTTCTTACCATATGAAGTATTTGAAAATAAAGCATAATGTTGACTACTATTATTTATTGGTAGAAAATTAGAATTTCCATTTTGTGAAATCCAAATCATCTTTAACTAGCTTCACTGATAAATTCAAATCTACTGAGAATAACTGATTTCATAGTAAATATATATATGCACATAAATTCCTATACATACATTATAAATACATACATACATACACACATGCAGCATTCTGAAAACCAGTTTATATATTTTTAAAGATGTTTTATGACATTTAATAGGCTTCTATGATTTCAAATGATACCTAAGAAAAAATGTAAGGTTATTGTGGACTGCACTGAAAACAAAGAACGATCTACTTTAAGCTCTCTATTTTACAGATGAAAAGTGAGCTCCACAAGAAAGAAGAAAGAAGAAAGAAAAAAAGAAAGAGAAAGAAAGAAAGAAAAAGAAAGAAAGAAAAGCGAGGGAAGGAGGAGAGGAGGGAAGGAAGGAAAGGAAAAATTGTAAAGTAATGGTGATGTGTTTCAAAATAAGTGTGCTCTCTATTCTTTAAATATCTTTAATATCTTTAAATTCTTTAATATCCATTCGACATTAGGGTTTTTTTTTAATTGATATGTCTGATAGAGTAGTTATAAGCTACAGGAAAAAAATTCCAGCTCATTCTCTTCATGTTTATGTTTATAAATCATGTTTCTTTATGATGAATGAAAAATTAAACATTAATTGAAATATGATCACTTACTCTATAGAATTACCAAAAGGAAAACTTTTCTTTATTTTCAAAAGGTTTTATTTGACAGAGAGAGAAAGAGAGAGCACAAGCAGGCAGAGCAGCAGGCAGAGGGAGAGGGAAAGGCAGGCTCCCTGATGAGCAAGGAGCCTGATGCCGGGCTTGATCCCAGGACCCTGAGATTATGACCTGAGCCGAAGGCATATGCTTAACCGACTCAGCCATCCAGGTGCCCAGAACTTTTCTTTATTGTATTGACAAAGTATAAAAGATTTACTATGAATCCCCAGTTTTAGCAGATTTTCAAACATTTGAGGAATTTGAAAGTGGAATGATTGAAGCTTACACTTTATTTTTTAAAAAAGAAATTTAAATAATACAGTACTCACAACATAAAAGCAGTAATTCACATGGTTAAAAGAAGCTTATTTTTATCATTTCAAAATGGGAGGAATAGTAGCAAAAGTGATTATATACAACAAATGGCAATGTTTAGACATTAGCAATTTATTGCAGGTCCTTACCTGACCAGAGCCTGCATTTTCACAAACATATGAGTCATAGTATTCAGAGAACTCAGGAGCATGATCATTAATGTTAAGAACTTGCACATATACAGGAACAGCAGAAATTTGTTGCACATTGTCTACAAATTGAATAAACAGAATGAAAATAAAGAATGTTAACGCTGTCTTTAAGGGGAAACAAGGTCATGAAAATTGCATTAGAGAACGGGTGGCATATTTCTATTTTCCTTGAGTAAAAGCTACCTGAGCACAGGATCTCTATATCATTCATATATTTATCAACAGTACAGCCTAGGGAAAATGTTCTCAATATATTGAACTCAGCCAATACTTATCAAGTGCCTTTTACCTGCCAAAGACTATAGATAGAGCTGATGAGGAAAAGTAATGAAAATGATGGTCAGGTTTAAGGACACCATCCTATAAAATCCAGCAACTATTGAGTATCTGTATATTAATACATTTAATTCTGATGAATCTATGTATTATTATCCTCCCTAGCTTTACTGATAACAACATTGAAAACTTAGTCCCACAAATGATAGATAAATGGCTTGTCTAAAGTTATAGCTGAAATAGAAAGGGCGGTTTAAGAATCTGACAGTAAGTGCTCCTAATGATGGCATCATTTGGTAAGATGTTTAAAAACAAAAATAGAGAATATGGATCTAAATACATTTTAAAATAAAATAAATACAATAAAATCTAGGTGAATTTTTATGTATACATTTAGTTGGGAGGATTTTCTTAAGTGAGCCAAGAAATATGGAAACCATGAAGGAATGGGAAGATATGGTTAAATGAATTTTTAAAATGCCACCCTCCCTGAACCCCTAAAAAACAAGTAAGAAAAAGCCACAACAAGACACCAGTGATCTGGAAAAATGTTTGTATCATAAGATGAAATTTAAATAGCTCTAATTTTCAAATTTTGACAGTTGATACAAAAAAAAAAAACAATTTGGAGAAATAACCACAAACTAGAAATTCATGTATGAAAAAGAAATGATCGATGCCAGAGCTTTTCAACCTCGTCACCATTGATATTTTGGACTGGATAATTCTGTTTCAGGGGGCCGTCCTGTGCATTGTAGGATGCTTAGCAGCACCCCTGGCCTCCAGTAACTAAATGCCAAAAGCATCCCCTGCACTAGCTGTGACCATAAAAATTGGCTTCAGACATGGTCAAAGAGATTAGGAGGCAAAAATGCCCACATTTTTTGTATACTTTTTTTATTGGAGTTTGATTTACCAACATATAGTATAACACCCAGTGCTCATCCCATGAAGTGCCCCCCTCAGTGCCCGTCACCCAATTACCCCATACCCCCGCCCACCTCCTCTTCCATTACCCCTTGTTCATTTCCCAGAGTTAGGAGTCTCTCATGCTTTGTCTCACTCTTGAATATTTCCCATTCATTTTCTCAAAAAAAGAAAAAAAATAGAAAGAAGAAGAAAGAAAGAAAGAAAGAAAGAAAGAAAGAAAGAAAGAAGAAGAAAGAAAGAAAGAAAGAAAGAAAGAAAGAAAGAAAGAAAGAAAAAAGAAAGAAAGAAAGAAAGAAAGAAGAAAGAAAGAAAGAAAGAAAGAGAAAAGACATGATGAAAGTGAAAAAAAAAAAGCCCATATTTGAAACATGCTGCTCCATCACAATATTCACAAACACTCTGGCTCACCGGAAGTGCAGATAATGATGACTTAGTCTGTGGGTTCTGTGTTAAATATGAAAAAGAGAGATAGTGATGGTGGAGTACTGAGAAATAGTAGGGACCTTAACCTGGTTTGGAACCTAATCTATCATTAGATGGTAAGAAATAAACTACACATATCTTTGGCCCCATAATTCCTTTGGGAAGCCTATGCTACAGTCCAAGGCTCTAATATTTGCAAAGAGTATGTGATCCAATTTATTTATTCCAGAATATTTTTTCATTTCAAATAACTCAAAATAACCCAAATGCATATCAAAAGGGAATTGAGAAATAAATTAACCACCACACTATGAAATTGTGTGTGCTGATTAAAAATGAATTTGTTTACGTAATAAATGTGTGAGTGCAGTGAGCTTTAAAAATAGACTATAGGGGGAAACCCTGGGTGGCTCAGCAGTTTGGCGCCTGCCTTTGGTCCTGGAGTCCTGGGATTGAGTCCCGAGTCGGGCTCCCTGCATGGAGCCTGCTTCTCCCTCTGCCTGTGTCTCTGCCTCTCTCTATCTCTGTCTCTCATGAATAAATAAATGAAATCTTAAAATAATAATAATAATAAAATAATTTAAAAAATAAAAATAGATTATAATCTTGATTCTCAATTTGACAAAATGCCCAACTACTGTCTCAGTCACCTCTGCAAAATGTAAAAGGCACTAGTAACTAACCTAATAGAGCTATTATAAAGATTAAATTAATTAAAACATATAAAGCATGTATAAGATTATTTAGGGTATACAAGAAATATATATAAATATATATATAAATATAGCAATAAATATTAAATATTACTACTTTATTCATCTACTAACCAGCAATGCTATACACAACATTTTGCAAAGTGATAAAAAAGAGCAAGTTGTAGCATAATATAATGTGTATTTGCATAACATTTTTAATTTTTTAATTTAAAAAATACTGTGGGAAGGTATATACAATTAAAGAGTCAGAATAGGAAGGTTTCTTTGTTGTTTTAATGTCTTTATTTATAATATCCTGTTCTTATGTTATTGGAAAAGCATTATATTTGCAATTGAAAGTACATTAAAAAAAAAAAAAGGCTAATTCTCCCTGTTTAAAATAAGGGAAAAGACTTTCACTTTTTCCTCTTCTTAAAGCATGTACTTTAGGAAGCTTATAGTTTAAGTTCTTTGTCTTCTTTTTTTTTTTTGAAATGTATATAAACCCTTTAAAAATCGAATAAATGTCTTGCCAACTTTACAACCCAGGCTTGTCTTTATCAAGTATGGGGAGCCAAATCTGATATATAATTATCAAGGAACATAGTACTCCTTACTCCCAGTTTCTGTTGGAGAGTAGGAATCTAGTTCAGCCAGGGCATTGACCGAAGTCCAAAGCTACCGCTTGTCATAAAAATCTGAGAAATTTAGTTTTCCTTACAAGAAAGCCAGTTAGCAAAAGCAGATGGTCATGCCATCGACCTGCTGAACTCTGTGTGACACGTGGTATTAGGTCTTCCTACTTGAAGGCTAGTACTTGTTTATCCTGAGAACATGATGCTTGATTCTATAATAGGGTGAATTTTCTTTCTGACTTGGAAATCTCAGCAGATTCCTGTAATGCACATCAAATTCTGGTTTAAGGCTTTTCAATGAAAAAACTGTTTTTTCTATTCCACTATGATGGGGTTGTTTTCTGGGGCAGGATGAGACTGTGTTTATCATTATTTTCCCAATAAATAACAGTTGCAATTATGATAGAAAGTGTAACTTCCAATTGATTAAACATTATAATTTGCAAGGTTTATCACATACCAAGAAATCTAGCCTTTCATATTTATAATCTTAAGATGTATCTTAAGAATTATCATCTTGAGACTCTTCTCCATTGTGTCATGCTCAGAATAAAAATGGATAAGATATAGCTATTTCTAAAGATTTCAGGATAGAATTATTCAAAAATTCAGGCTCATATTTTTTATCGTTTAACCATATGTACCCATAGAACAATATTTTTACTTAAGTAAGCAAAATGGAAAAAGTATTTCAGGCACAAATAATGTTTTTTAAACGTGGTAGGAAATTCATTTAAAGGTTTTATCTTTTTATCTTCCTGGAAAATCTGTTTAAATTTAAATTAAAATTGGTATGACTGTACAAAACATGCATATGTTTTCACAGCTTCATTTAAAGGTAGTTAGTAGTTTTATTCACTTAGCTGACATGCTGATGAATAGCTTGGTGCTTAACTTGGGAAGGTTTCCAGGAAAGAGACTAAAGCATGATGAACTTCATTTCCTGGGGAAACAAATGTTAAAACAGAAAAGATCCTTCCTATAATCAGCCTACCTGTTACATTGTAGGTTTCAATATTCACCTCGGGCAGCAAGTATTTGTAACAATCATGTGATTCCCAGTTTTCTACCATTCAGGTTATTTGTTCATAATATTGCTGAGACTTATATGGTGAAATAATTATTTTTTTTAAGATTTATTTCTTTTAGAGAAAAAGACTGAAAGAGCATGAGCCAGGGGAGGGGGGAGAGGAAGAGAATCTCAAGCAGACTCACCACTGGGCGCAGAGCCCAACATGGTCTCAGTCTCATCACCTTGAGATCATGACCTCAGCTGAAACCAAGAGTCAGATGCTTAACCAAATGAACCACCCAGGTGCCCTCACACAATTATTTTTGATGATACCATATTAATAAGAAACTGGCACATGCTAATATTTTCTCCAAAATTGTTCTAAAATGAGTTTAATGATGTAATGATGTAATGAACAAGAAAAAAAAATCCCAGAGAGAGAAAAAGTACATAAAAATTGGTTACCTGATGTTACAAAAGTTTCTTCTAGACAATTTTTTAAAATGAAACAAAAATTTAAAAAAATCTTTAAAGATGAGTTAAATATACATTAACTTTGCAGCTTTCTGAAAATGTTTATCTAATTATATTTTATTTTGGAATTTCATTCCCAATGTTCTAAAATCTCAGCTTTATAATAAATAATAACAGAGGGAATATCATCTCTTTTATCTAAAAGTATTATTTTTTTATTCTAAGAAAACTGATTTAAAATGCCAGAAGCAGAACAGCATGAACTGTATAATTCCTGTACCTGGTAACATTTCTAATCACTTATTTCTGAAACAGTGATTAACTCCTAAGTATTAAATTCTGTGTAAAATAAATGTATTCAGTTTATATTCAGTTTGCCTTTCACAGGCATTTGCAAGTTTGTTTTCCTTGATTGCATTTTTAGTCTTCTTTTATTTATAAATTATTATTATTATTTTAAATATTTATTTATTTATTTGAGAGAAAGAGTTCACTTGAGCATGAGGCAGGGGGCAGAGAGGGAGAGAGGAAGGGAGGGCAAATGTGCATGTGAGTGTGGGGCAGGGGGCAGAGGGACACAGAAAAAGAGCGAGAGAGAGAGATTCTCCAGCAGATTCCCTACTGAACAAGAAACCTCATAAGGGGCTGGATCCCAGGACCCTGAGATCACGACCTGGGGGAAAATCAAGAATCAGATGTTTAATTCATTGAGCCAATCAGACAACCCTATAAATTATTTGTTCTAATATAATACTTTATAATCACCAAGATTTTAGGTTTAAAATTTTATAAATTGATACTTTTTTGCATCAAATGACCAACTTCAATCACATTTTATGAAATTCTGTATCTAAAATTACATATCTATTAAACTTCTTGTTTTATTCTATTTTCCCTTGAATTTACTTGCAACCTAATTTATTTTTCCTCAAAATAATTAAAATGTTGTCAAGTTCACTAATTTATTGTTTTTATTTTTATAAAAAGATATATTATTTATTTTAGAAAGAGAGGGAGAGGGAGTGCTCATGAGTAAAGGGAAAGGCAGAAGGAGAGGAAGAGAATCCTCAGGCAGACTGCTTAGCATGGAGCTCCTGGGGCTCCATCCCACGAGCCTGAGATCATGACCTGAACCCAAACCTAGAGCGGGATACTCAATTGACTAAGCCACCCAGGTGCCCCAAATCTATTGTTTTTAAATGTTACATATGTTTTATTTTTCTCTCTTCAAATGTAAAACAATTGCTTTAATATAAATATATTATGGCTTTAAAGTTTCAAGAGAAAATTTATTTTAAAAAAACATGTCTTTTTTACAGATATTTATTAGAGAGAGACCATGCATGTGCACATACACACACATGCACATATGCTCAAGGTGGGAGAGGTAGAGGAAGAGAATCTTCAAGCAGACTCCCCACTGAGTGTGAGCCCCGGTCCGGGCTCCATCCTCTGACCATTGAGATCATGACCTGAGCCAAAATCAAAAGTAAGGCGCTTAACCAACTAAGCCACCAGGTGCCCCTAAAAAACATGTATTTAACATACTTTTTCACAAGAGGACACTGTTCTTTGAAATCTATTCAAAATATTAATCATTTCCATTTCAATGACTATCACATCACTAGTACACATGCTTTCATCAACAAATGAACATGGACAAAGCGACAGCAACAGAATGAGATGAGCACACCTCAGAGCACAGTCAGAACAAGTATCAAAGTAGAATTTAGCTAACATACTTACAGAGATTATCAACTGTTGGACCCTGACATGGTCAGACAACATGAATTGATTTAGATCCTACACTGGAGTCACTAAGTGCAGTAACTTTGCAATTAAACTTTATTTTTTAAGAATAAAAATGTAAAATGAAACTTGGTTAAGATTATTGATATATATATTTAAATCAGAAAACATCGAAAGCAAATATTTTTCACATTCTCAGTAAGAGACAATGTGACATAGTGTGGCATAGGATTAAGACATAGGCTTTGGAATCTGGTAGGATTGTGATCTATCCCCAGTTTCATCAGTTAGCAGCTGGGCAAATAAACTGCGTTAAGTTTCAGATTCATCTTCTCTGAAATAGGAGTGATGTTTGCCTCAAATTTTTATTAAGAGCTGTAAAAATGCTACTAAATGTAGAATTTCACACAAAAAATATATTCATATATATATATATACTTTTATAATCATATATATATTTACATAACTATGTGCAATTAAAGTAATCTATTTAATACAATGTAATTCCTGAAAACTCACCAATACTCACGGCCACTTTGCAAATTTTGTATTTTATAAGCAAATATCTAAAAATGTAAGAAATGACATAGCAGATTTTTTCTCCATGAATAATAAATGGTACCCACTGTTTAATGTCATTGTTATTCTCTTTTTATTTTCCTCAATATATACACATTATAATATCTATGGTCTTAGTGCAACCTATGTAGTAAGTAATATTGTAAATAGTTGAAACAGTTCAATTTCCTGAATATTATCTGTTCGCACACCCACCCACATATGTAAGTACATTATATTGAACATTTGGGACCATTGTTTTTTCTAATAAAGTGAAGCCTGTTGATCAACTGGTAAGGAGTAATACGTCAGTAAGATCTTAAGTCTCATCTGATTATTTCTGTTGAGTGGGTCGCTGAGTCTTTGAATATCACCTCTGAACACAGTATGTAGTGACATAATTAAATGGAATAGATAATATACTTTGTAGTATATATGCAAATATACATATGTATGTTGAATGAATATTTTTTTGACAGCAGCTATCTTGCAACCAGAGATTTGTGTTATTATTTTTATTTTATTTTGTAACACTACAATTTAACTCCACTGTTCCAAAAAAGGGTGGGGGCCAAGCAAAAATATTTCAGTGTCTCTCTAGAGATCTTCAAGACATCTTTTTGATATAATCATGTTTTTAATGGGAATTGCATAATTGACTTATCTTGCAACCTTTCATACCAATTACTCATTCATCCTTTTTTCTATTCATTCTTAAAATATTAGAATGCTTTGTGTCTCAGAACACACATAATACATCTTAAAGATTCTGCTTTCTATAACTCACATTGTAGTACCTCTAATTTAACACAAACTAAACAATATATTCTCACAAAAATCTCCCTTGAATATAAAATAAGCTCACAGCTTATATACATTTATTAAAACATGCTCTTGTAATAGATAAAATAGCATTTTATAGAGAAACGTATTTTCAAAGATGTCTATCCTTCCCTTGAACTGATTTGAATTCTTTTTCTCAATAGTTTTGTAAATAGTGATATTATAAATAATTTGTTCTCAAAAAACCCAATGAATAAACCTCTTGCTTTTAGAATACACATCTTTGTGTTTTCTGACACCAAGAGCCTTGGCATTTCTTCTGTTACAGCAGACTTTTATTCCTTCTAACATTTGCTTATTATTCTTTGTTGTTAAGTTAAATGGAAAATTCAAAACCCAGACCCAGTCCTCCTGCAGTGTTTCCATACACAGAGCTATTCAATGCATGACAAAAAAAAAATATGCAGGAGATGCTTTCCACTCCACCATATCCCCAGTCAACTGCTTAATAAAGTAAGAAATAAGATATATGTTTAAAGGTTTAAAAAAAAAACCCACACAAGCCAGAAAAGTAAATTAAAATTTATGCAAAATCAATTATAAAGGATGCATTCCAGAATATTTCACATTCAAAAATTTAATTATTTACTGAACCATATAAAGTAAGCCTATCAATTAAATAAAGGGAATGATCTTGATCATCTTTTATATTGTATTGTATCTATTCCTTTGAGCTTGAATTAAATAATATGTTTGACTTAATAACAAATTAATTGATAATTTTGAAGACACTATACAAGTAGTAAATTAGGACAATTTTATCTACTTTTTACAATCTGAAAATGGAATCATCTGCCTAATTCTGGAAGCAAAACCCCAAAACTAAAAAACATAAATAAAGACAAATAAATAACAATAACCATTGGTCCCCACTGAGTACTGAAGATGTGACTGTTAGCACAGCTTCCACTATAAGCTTAATTTGAAAATGTCTTGACTATGATTACTGTTTTTGATGTACCAATGAATTTTAGTTGTTTGACTCCTTCATATTTTTCCCATAATTTCATTGAAATATGTAAATGCCTGAAGTTTTAAAAGGCTGTGTTGGAGTGTTACCCTATCCCTAATATCCAAGTATATAGCTAACACTTTGATCCAGAAATAGAACAAGGCACAGGCATTCTGTATTTTATTACCAGAATAGTGTCCTCATGAACTCATACAGTCAGTCTAAACTGATTATGGTTAAATGGTATGATATTACTAGACATTTTTAAATTACTTTTAAGTCCCATTCATTAGGTTTACTACTCCTTGGATAGTAGTAAAAATGTATAACATTAATTAAACATTTCTCTAAATTGAAATTTTTCTCTAAGTGGAAGATTCCTATGAAATGAATATTATAACTTCTTTCCACCTATATGTATTTTTTAAGGGTGAAATTTGAAGGGGGGGATGTACATAAGACTTTCTTTTTTCATTAAATTCATAACTTCTAAGAGAACCTATAGAAAATATATATTAAATATATCCCAGTTTTAAAAATCTTGCAAAATTTATATTCATTTTTTTCACAATAAAAAGTCTTAAAGTATTTAGTGGTAAGTATATAAATAAGCTATAAAAGGAATGAATAGACACTGGTAATCTAAAATGATAAAATAAAATACACATATATGAATATATATATATATATATATATATATATATATATATATAATTTAACTCCAATTCCAATAAATTTTAAGCTAGCTTCTTTCCCTACATTTGGAGATTATTGAATGGTTGAAAATATATGCTGAGCCAATGTGTGGTCCTAAATGAGTACTTACATTTTTCTGTGGCTGTAATACTTAGGTTGTACCAAGCACTAATCTCTCGATCAAGAGGGTTAGTTGTGATGATTGTACCATTGTCATCAATACTGAACACTTTGCTTCTGGTAATAGAATACCTGCACCAAAGAAAAAGGACTCTTTAATTTTATTATTTTCTCTGTATAACTGTGATATATAAAACCCTTTTGAGGCAATTAGACAAATTAAATGCGTACTCCATATAGATAATGTAATGCTGAACAATTTTAGAAAGGTGCATGCATATATTCAAGATTCCACTCAGTGAGGATTAAAAAGAAAAGAACTAAACTAAAATGGTCTCAGATTTAAATTGATGTATGCTAAATCTAAACACGTAATTGATTCTCAATCCCAAGAGAAAATTTTAACAAGTGAAGGATTTAGCTAAAAAGAAATGGTAAAAATGTCATTTGCAAAATTAAGAGAAGTACAATTAAATAGCAGTAAAAATTAATGCTTCTTAACCCTTTTTTCTCCTTTGAAGCAATGTAAAGCATATCCTCACCCTAAACTGCTGAGTTTCTTTCCTACCCATATAGATGCTTGCTAAATCTGCATGATATTATAATTACCTGATTGCTGACATATGAGAACTGTTTGGTTTTGTTTGTTTAAAGAAAAATGCTTTGATAATATTTAATAAAAATGAGATGTGGGTTTTTGTGTGTGTGTGTGTGTGTGTGTGTGTGTGTGTATCCTCCAAAAGTAAGATAGTAGATGGAATATGCTGTTAGAGCATGCATGGAAAGAAGCCAGATAAAATTCCCTCATGCAAAGGCCTGGAAAATGATCTCAAACTCACAATGAAAGAAGCCTTTGAAGTACTCAATATGTGTTATCTACTTGCAAATGATTAATAATAAAAATTAAAGAAGAGTAATAACTTGGGTTCAATGATGACTTCTCATTGCACATACATTCCTGAAGACTTTGATGAGACATCAATGAGGTTTGCCATAATTATGTGGCAAGATGAGAATATTTTAATCTTGAATTGACAGGTCTCTAAAAATATCACACTGATTTGTAGACTGGTGTTCAGGGGGGAATTAAAATAGAAGTTACAGAGAATTCAGCTTTAAAGGAATTTGGTTTCAATTCAATCCCATTTTAAACTTTTATAAGCAATTTACTGCCATATCCACAAATGGTCACATTTCCTACTCAAAGCAGATCTGTTGGCAAAGAGCAATAGTAGTTTAATCGTTAATATCTTGTATTGAGCAACTAGAATAGGCTGTTTCTATAATAAATCATTCCAAGTAAAACCAATCAAATGTTTGAAGTAATTTTCAAATAAAAGTTTTTAAGGATCATGACCTTGCATCATCAGTAACATTTTAAAATAGTCAATATGTGCTATTTAAGAAAGGAAAGTTTTGTGCAATACATTTTAGAAAGAGCTTGAGCCAAAAGCTTAAAATGTGAAGTTTTGATGTTTGGTTGATTTTGGATTTCTTTTTTATGCAACTCTTCGTTCCTACAAAAATGCTGAATGAATACAATGTGCCCACATTCTCCCATTGCCAACAGCTCTTGCCTGAATGGTAAACAAATGGTTCTTCCACGCATGCTTCTCCAGATGTCTATGCCTCGTGTTCTTAATCCTCATATGCCTCTACGAAAGTACTATTCCCACTTCACAGATAAAGCAACTGAGACACACAAAAGCCACCCCCAGAAACAAATGGGGATTTTTCCAAGTAGGCTGCAGATCTACTAGGTGTTTCAAGGATTTTTAAGTGCTTCCATTAGAACACAGATGAAAGAGGTTTAATGACAACCTCTTCCACAGAAGACTCCTATATTCCCAAAAACCCACAAAGCTCTTCCTATTTGTCACATACATGACTACCCAGGTTATTTATCTTTTTATGTGAATGTTTGGACTTTCCTAAGGAATTGGTCTGAATTCTTGACTTGGAGTCATTCATGGCTTTTCCCTATAATATTGTTTAATGTTTATGGGATCAAAAGTTATGTTCTTTCTGATAATGTCAATTTTTGTCTATTCTTCCCCTGCCCTCAGTTGTCTTGCTGAAGACTGACCAATTTCAGGTCTAATTATTGCATTCTTTCTTAATATCTACACCCCATTTTTCTTAGACATTCACCACAAACCTTATTATTATAATTCATGTTCAAGGGATATTTTCTCAAGCTTTTCTGCACTTAACAATGACAACAATGGTGAGAATACTTTGTTAAACCAGTTAATCTCACCGAAGACTTGCTGAAACTGAGCCTGAGAATCTCCATACTTTGGAGAAATATCAGGTAATTCTTACATGGAGGGAAAAACTAAGTTAATATGAGTTATTTGAATTAGGTGTAAAGCAATTTGTTTTCTATATGTTAATTTCTTTCCTCAAAATGGGGAACACCCTGAGGGCAAAATAGAATGCCCTTTAATTTCCTTTGGTTTCTATATGTCTTGCTACGTAGTAGCAAGTGAGTATTAAGGAAGATATATCACACTAAAAGTCAATTGAACTCATTTAGCATTGGATTTCAAACATTTTCTGGATCTTTTGTTCCCCCAAAAAACCATAAAAACAAAAACAGTGGGTGGATACCTACTGAAATGTGTTCAATGGCTATTTTCATCCTAACAAACATATGAAAAGCAGTCTTATATAAAAGGCACCTCCAGGGATGCCAGGGTGGCTCAGTGGTTGAATGTATGCCTTTGGCTCAGGGCATGATCCCGGTTCCAGAATCAAGTCCCACACTGGGTTCCTTGCAAGGAGCCTGATTCTCCCTCTGCCTGTGCCTTTGCCTCTCTCTTGTGTCTCTCTCATGAATAAATAAATAAATAAATAAATAAATAAATAAATAAATAAATAAATCTTTTTTAAAAAGGCATCTCCAAATGAAACAATGTCCATAAAAGACATTAAAAGCATTCTTTTGATAGGCACTAAAAAATGTTTACAGTGATTAATTTCAGTATAAAGGGAAAAACTATTAGCTAAAATATTCTTGGTAGAAAATCAAGTAACCACCAATAGTGATACTAAAAAACACATAACACCTATTAATATTTGGGTGTGGCTCACTTATGTGGCTCATAGATAGGTAATATTTTTACTTGTAGTAAACACACAACTCTAGTAATTTTGTATTATTTTTAAATTATGCTATGTTTATAAGCATCATTTCAAGCATTTATCATCCATCGCCTACTTATACCACTATGATTAGAAATTTAAATTGTTTCCAATGTTTCATTATTATAAATGATAGTATAATAAACATCTTAATCTGTAAAGGCATTATTTTAGAATTATGTATTCCTTAGTATTCTCAAAATACATAGGTGACTATATATACTACTTTTAAAAATCTAATTACTGGGTTATAATTATATACATGAAATATGACAAATATACTTATATTTATTACAGAAAGTACTATTACTAAGTGGGAACTATATCTAAATATCAGAAGGCGGTGTTTTATGACTAGGAATTACACTGGGAAAGTGGGAGCATTTCTCTGTTTCAAAAACTTAAAAGAAGCTTCTTTGAATCAAAGCCCCTACAAAATACAAAGCAATAGCCACATCTTAATAAATACATGGAAGTTTGTAAAATTCTCAGAACTGTGAAGCATGGAGAACAGAGGAATAAGGGAAGGTGGTGGAAGGAGACCTGTAACAGGTTTTGTTTTCCTGTCTGACCAGGTCTACAGTCAAATACTGAAAAAATATGAAAATATAGCACCTGAAAATAACAGACTAGATTAATAGATGGTAAATATTATTTAATTGCAACACAGAAACTTGTTCCTAACCAAGTGGACTAATTTCATGTTACTATTTTAAGGGGTATCCTGTGAAAGCTTTCTCAATTTTTAAATATTAATTTAGTAGTATTTAAATAGAGCATATTTTGTTCAGATTTGCTTCTGACTTAGCATAATCAATGGTTTCTTTTCCCTCACCCCAATTAATAGAACTGATTTCATTGAATTCTGGTTGGTGACTGACAACTGTACAGCCATAATTGCTTATTTTACCACAACTTTATCAATAGTTAACTGGTTTAAACTGTTGCACCTTTAATAAGTGCCACATAAAGGAATAACAGATTTATCTTTGTTACATTTCTATGACATTTTATTTTCAGGCTAACTTGTAATCACTCATTTATTAATACAAAGCTGCTTTGCACACATACCTGATGGGAGATTTCCTCTGATCTGGATCTGTAGCAGAGACCATGCCTACAAATGATCCATGTGGGCTTTCTTCCAAGATTTCAAATAGGTAATATGGGAGGAGGAAAACAGGAGGCTCATCCTCATCCTCTACCTGGACCCTTACGAAGGTGGTGGAAGCTTCAACATGGTATTCCATAAGGTGCTCAGCAACATGGCGGTTTTTAACATTTGCTCTGATAAGATAGTGGTTCTGGTGCTCAAAATCCACTTTCTACAAAGAAATACAGTGTGCAGAAGAATAAACGGCTTCATTAACCCAAGGTATTATTTAAAAAAAAAAAAAAAGTTTGGGTTATTAAGTCTTAGTTGCTTTTTAGTTACATTTTGCTTCTCATGTACTTGCTTAGATCCCTCCGATATTATCATTAAGCAGCCGCATAGCAAATCTCTGTGTTTTGTTATTTATATCTATTACAAAATGTTTTGGATTTTAGGATTAAAATTATACTTTTCTGGGCATAAATATCCTATAGGATTGAGTATTAATTTTAAGATCTTTCCAAAAAGCTTGTCCTCTAAAAATCTTTAAAAAATAATTTAAAAAACTACTCTACAAATAATTTGAGACTCTGTAATACCTCTGTCTTATCTCTGAGTTCCTTTGCTCCCTAAACCATAAATCACATTTCAATTCAGTTCTCATTTCAATTACTTAATGAAGCAATAACTAACTGGCTATACAAAATAATTATATGTATTTCTGATTTGATTTTTATCATTCTGTGAAGTAAATATTATAAATATATCTACCTTTTTTAATATAACTATTCCTTCTTGTGTCTCATTATTAGTTATTATGTCAAATGTCTGTGAATCATCTTCAATGCTGTAATCCATTTCTGCATTCTCTCCAATGTCATTATCATATGCCATGATTCTTCCTATTGAAGTCCCAGTGGGTGCAGATTCAGAAACAGTTAGACGGTATAACCCTTTAAAAACAAAATGCAGATACTTCACACAAATAATAAACATAAGGAACTCTCAATTTTAGCACCCTTTTTTGTGGACTATGGGAAAATCCATACCCTCACTTTCTACCAGTTAACTTTTCCTAAGTCAATATCTATCTATCTAACATCTATCTATCTATCCATTTATCTATCTATCCCTTCTTTTTGTAATCTGTATTTTGTATTTCCCTAATATCCTACTTGAGCATCTATTAATCTCTCTCAAATATAGCTTAGGAAGTCCTATCACCAGTACATATATTTTCCAAACTTCTATTCATATGTATACTTTGCTGATATTTTTGGATTTATTTTTTATTATATCCTTCAACCATCCCAATTAAATTTGATAAATAGTTTTCAATTTCACTCTGATACCTAAAGTTACTAGTAAATGTAAGTGTGAATTAGAGATGGGAGAGAATAAATAAGTGAGGTGTAAGTGTAATAGTCTGATTTTAGATTCTGAGCCTGAGTGTATTGGCCATAGTGGAAATGAAAAAAAAAAAGGGGGGGGCGGGATCCACAGGACTTAGTGAATGGATGTAGTAGTTTGAAAACCATGCTGAAATCAGATGACCCCATCCTTTTGGTTACATGAAAACAATGGCACTTATATTTGAAATACATAGATGTAAATAATTAGCTTTGCTTCCTTTATTTTTCAGAAGTAACTTGCATAAAGTTGATAGCCATTTGTAAGTTATTATTTGTGATTTATGTTAAAATGTGGGAAATAATAATATATGTCATTATTCTAAAGAATGAAACTTGGGGGCCCTGGATTGCTCCTTTGGTTAAGCATTTGACTGTGGCTCAGGTCCAGTTCTCAGGGTCCTGGGATCAAGCCCCACATCAGGCTCCTGTCTCAGTAAGGAGTCTGCTTCTCCCTCTCCCTTTGCCCCTTCCCTCAATTATGCTTTCTCTGTCTGTCTCTCTCTCTCTCAAATAAATACATCTTTATAACAAAAGAAATGAAACTTTGTAGAATTTAAAAAAGGAACATGTAATAAAATTTTTTTTAAAGAGACTGATTTTCTTAGAATATAGCAAGTCACTTCACAGATTGCCTTGTGAGATTATCCTCTCTTTTTTTAAAATGGGAGAAATGTCACTTAAAAGTTGCTAATATTTTTACAATCTTCAGGAAGCAGCAGCTTAACTGTGCTGCAAAGTGGTTGTGTGATTTTTCCATTGTGGGAAAATGCATACTATAGAAAACAGAATTTCAGGAAGAGGGAAGTGCAAGCCAAAAGGCCACAAAACCAGTGGTTAAAGTTTTCCAGTGACCTAGGTAGATCAATTGCCTGGTGTTGGTTTGTCCATGAAAAAAAGGGTAGAATGCTAGTACATGAGCTCCCAGAAGTAATAGAATAGGACTGGATAATGGCAAATTGTTTAGGACAATGGAGGTTATATTAAGGCCTGTGACTTTTTCTGTGAGTGACATGGTAAGAATTTGAGTGATATAATCTGACCTGCATTTCAGCAAAGTCACTCAAGTTGTGTTGGAAGTAGACCAGAGGAGAACAGAGGTGGAAGCAGAAAGACTAGATGGAAGCCTATGACAATAATGGAGACAAATTAAGAGGGTAGTATGAACTACAGTTGCAAATACAATTGTTGAGAAATAGATTAGGGGTATTTTTAAAAGACAGAACCCACAGTTATCAGCAGAGGACTGAATTTCGGATATGAGAGAAAGAATAGAGGGGAAGGTGACTTCAAAATCTTTAAACAAATAAGTTTTGTTTTTTATTAGGAGAGATTGTGTGTGTTTGTGTGTGTGTATGTGTGTGTGAGAGAGAGAGAGAGAGAGATCACATGTGCACATGCAGTCACAGAACATTGAAAATCAGAGACTAGCAAGAATTTTGCAAAATTGATCATCAATTCAGTCGGAGTTGGAAATTAGAATTGAAGTAGATTTGGCTCAGTGTAATCAAAGTTGGGTTGTTTAAATTGAATTGAATGGGCGAGATTTTGCCTTGAGCAATACAAAGGCTGGATTTGATAGTCTTTGAAATGAGAAAAGCTATGAAAAGAAGAGGTTTAGAGGAGAAGATAGGCATGATCAGAAACTCAAATATATGTCTAGTTTAAATATATATAGCACATAAATGAAGATACTGAGTAGACAGTTGTATATACACATGTGTAGTTCAGTGCAGGGGTTGGTTTATACTGGAGGTATGTATCTGGGAGAGTCAGCATAGAGGTAGCATTTAAAGTCACGTGGCCAGATGAGAATATCAAGGAGTGAATGAAAAAGGATGAGAAATGATATTCTAAGGCCTGATAGTAGAAATACACAAAGTGATTAAAAAGTGACCACTGAGATAGATGAAAAAGCACATAAGAATGGAGTAATCCCTATCAAATCTTGCTGAAAAATGACACTATATTAGGACTGATAATTTATTGGATTTGATTGCACATAGATTATTGATAGAATTGACTGGATCAGTTTGGCCAAGCAGTGTGGATGAAACTCTACTGGAGTGGTCTCCAGAGAGTTTAAAAGACAGCAAATAAGATAATGAGTTTGACATTTCATATTTTTTAAGGATTTTATTTACTTACTTGAGAGAAAGAGAGAAAGAGCATGCACAAAGGGAGAGGGAGAAGCAGACTCCCTGCTTGCAGGGAACCCAGCACGGGGCTTGAAACCAGTACCCTAAGATCATGACCTGAGCCCAAGGCAGATGCCTAACCAACTGAGCCACCCAAGCACCCCTCAACATTTTAAAAATTCTTTTCTCTAAAGGAAAAGAAAATGAAGCATGATTAGCTAGATACAGAAGTGAATCAATAATGTATTTATTTTGTTTTGTCTTTAAGATGAAAACAATGACAACCACATGTTTGAATGTTAATAGTAATTAACAGGCAGAGTAGATGCCCTTGATTGAGAGGTGAGGGGAGGTTGTACATTTCAGAGGAGATATGTATTAAATATTTAAAATGAGAGGAGGACAATAGGATTAAAATCAGGGAAAATAGTTTAAAGAATAAGGAGGTCAGCATGCTTCTGTTCTGGAACAACAGCCAATACACATATATTCACATGATTATGGTGTGGCATGGAAACAGAGAAAACTATTTTAAAGAGTGAGGTAACTTTATGGTACTAGAATCATGTTCACCACACTCAAATTTGAAAATAGTAATGCTATCATTTTACATGAGGGGTGTGGTTAGCTATAAGAATTTTAGAAACTATTTTAAATATTCTAATTTGTTCAGATATATGTCAATGTATACATACATTGTTATTTATACTTATAGATATTATGTTTATCAATGTTTATGATGTTAAAGTTAAGAAAAATGAGAAGAAATAAGGATGGCAGCAGAAACTTCAAGGGCATTTTTGTCTCAACAAACATTCTTTGGGCGTACTGCCTTCCAGATTCTTCAACTTATTATTTCACCTTCATCTGAATAAAACATAGACTAGATTTATCAATATATTTTTCTGTATTTATTATATGGCAGTCATTTCATAAAGTCCTGAGTATTTCAGATTACATTACACATCACCTTCCTGTCTTTAGGACACACACTTTGTAGAGATAGTCATATACACGATGCATTTATAACATGGAGATGAAGGTCACAAACTGCTGCCTTATTACCTAAATTCCATCCAAAGAGGAGCTGTTTCATTGACTTATAAAGAAATCAGGAGCGGTGACTCAAATGATACAAAGCTGGAATGATGTAGGATAAATAAGTTTAAAAATCCAGTGTACAGCTTGGTGACTATAGTTGATACTACTGTATTATATAATGGGGATTTTCTGAGAGAACATCTCAGGTGCTCTCACCACACACCCCCACACAACGTAACAATGTGAGGAGATGGATATGTTAATTAGCTTGTCTAGTAATGATTTCACTATGTATATGATATCAAAACTTCATATTGCATACCTTAAATCTATATGATTTTTATTTTTAAAAATGGCCACATTAAACTGAAAAATTTTAAATTTGACAACAGCCCAGAAATACATCCAGATTTATAATTTTTTTGAAAAGTCAGAAGATCTAATAACTCTGGGCTTTGCACAAATTAGCTGAACTGCATCATGTCTGCATCACTTAGGGGGATGTGTGTGTGTGTGTGTGTGTGTGTGTGTATGTCAGTGCATGATCTACTTTTCTCTTTGATACTTGCTTATATATTCCACCTATCATGATAATTGCTCATGATTTCTAGAATTGCTTGTAAATGCATTTCTGTTGCTAAGAAAGAATCCCCTGGGGGGAGGGGAATCTCCTAAGAAAAAAATAATTTCTCCCAGACTTTCACAAGAAACTCCTGAAACACAACACGTGATTTAACTTGTATTTATTACTTATCAGAGCAATTGGGGCTCTGATAAGCCCTCTGAATTGTTGCATGAACATGCAACAAAAGTACAATATATCCACACATATATGGTCAGTTAATTTATGTCAAAGGAGCCAAAAATATGCAATAGGTAATGTCAGTCTCTTTAATAAATTCTATTGGGAAAATTTGACAACCAAATGAAAAAGAATGCAACAGGACCACTCACTATCTTACACCATACACAAAAATTAACTCAAAATGAATTAAAGACTTGAACTAAGACTTGAAACCATAAAACTCTTAGAAGAAAACATAGGCAGTAAGCTCCCTGACCTAGGTCTTGGTTATGATTTTTTTATATCTAATATCAAAAACAAAAACAACAAAAGAAAAATTGAGTGTACTATATCAAACTAAAAGCTTCTGCACAGCAAAGGAAACCATCAAAATGATGAAAAGAGAATTTACTGATGAGAGGAAATATGTGTAAATTATATATCTGATAAGATATTAACATCCAAAATATATTAATAATAAAATATTATTAATAATAATAATAATAATAATATTAAAAATGGACACCAGACCTGAACAGACATTTTTCCAAAGAAGGCATACAGATGGTTAACAGATCTACAAAACAATGCTCTATATCATTAATCATCAGGGAAATGCAAATCAAAACCATAATGAAATATTACCTCACATCTGTTAGAATGGCTATTATTTAAAAGACCAGAAATAAGAAGTGATGGTGAGGATGTGGAGAAAAGGGAACCCTCGTACATGGTTAGTGGGAATAAATTTGTGTACCCATCGTAGAAAACAGTATGGTAGTTTTTCGAAAAATTAAACATAGAACTACCTTATGATCTAACAATTCCATTCCTGGGTATCCATCCAAAAAAATGAAAACACTAGAAAAGGTATCTGCACTATCATGTTCATTGTATTATTATTCACAATAGTCAAAATACGGAAACAAACTAAATACCCATCAATGGATGCATGGATAAAGAAATTATGATACACACATATACACACATGTACACACACAGAGGAATATTACTTATTCATAAAGAAGAATGATATCTTGTCATTTGCAACAACATAATAGACCTCAAGGGCATTATACTAAGTGAAATAAGTCAGAGGAAGACAAAGACCATATGATCTCTCTTATATATGAAAGATTGTGTGTGTGTGTATATATTCATATGCATAAATCATAGGTGAATATAGAAATAGGTGAATTGTTTTTATTTGTTCTTAGTTTTAAAATATCAAACAAAATTAAAATTAAAAAATAAAATAGTATCACTTGAGATAATTACTCACAGTAGACAAAACAATAAATCCCCCAAAATATCTGTGTTCTAATACCTCAGAACCTGTGAATATATAACATAAAGTGAAAAAAGGTAATTAATGTTGCAGGTAGAATTCATATTGCTAATCTGCTGACCTTGAGATATGGAGATGTCTTGGTTTATCCAAGTGGGCCTGATCTAATCACATCAGTCCTTAAAGTGAAGAAGAGGCAAAAGTGCAGGTCAGAGAGATGACAGTGTGTGTAGGATGTAACACCTTTTGCTGTGTTTGAGGTGCATGAGTTTATACAAGAATCAGAAAGATGCCTTAAGGAGCTAACAGTGTCCTTCAGCTGACAGCCATCAAGGAAACAGTGACCTTAATCCTACAAACATAAAAAACTGAATTTTGTCATCAACCAAATCCAAAGAAATGGATTCTCCCCTGGATCCTTGGAACACAGCCCTGCAGACACCTTGAATTTAAAATGGTGACACCTACAACAGGTTTCATTAAGGTAATAATTTAAGACATGAAATTTGCGGAAATTGTTATAGAAGCAATTTAAAAAGCCACATTAGTTTTTTATTTATATTTGTTTCTTCACACTAATAAAAATAATCACATATAGAATAATTGACAAATTTATTTTATACAATTCTACTGCTGTTGTAGTGCTTTAGATGCAAAACCCTACTATCTGCATATATTTAATGTAAGTATAATTATGTTTTAATGAGAATTTAAGATGTTTTCAACTTACTTTCCTTAAATATAGGTTTATTGTCGTTAACATCAGAAAGTTTAATTAATACACTTGTTGTTCCAGACAGAGCTCCAGGCAGACCAATCATATCTTTGGCTTGAATAATTACCCAATACTCATCTTGCAGTTCTCTATCCATTTTAGAAGATATTCTTATAACTCCTTTAAAAATGTAATAAAACATAATTTATTATTTCATATTAATCATGGTATTCTCATAGTTAATTTCTTAAGAATTCAATCATACAATAATTCTTTTGACACATTTTAAGTCACTACAATATGCTAGACACTGTCTTGGAGAAAATAATAATAATATTAATTAACAATAATAATAACAACAATAAATGCCAACTCTGTCTAGAGTTTAAAGTAATCATCAGAATACTAAAAACACCAGTAAACCCTTAAGAAAATAAGTATGTTAATATAATCTGCAGGTAGAAAAGAAGAATATCTTATTTTTACCTCAAATTATTTTCTGCTATCTTCCCTAACATAATATTCATGTGCTACAATTAGCTTCTCCCTTTTTTAAACTTCTCCCTTAAATTTGAAGAAAGTTAATTGTAAGTAAATGTGTAAATTGCAAAACCAAATTTATGCAAAAAATATTGTGCACCTGTGATGTTAAAGTCTATTTTAAGTCATGATATATAAAGAAGGGTTTGTTTTTGACCAACAGTTATTCATAATCTACCAATAGAGATAAATATGTACACAGATTTTCAAACTCAAGATGGATCATAATAAATATCAACTTTCTACAAAACTAGTGAAAAAGTAATTAATTACCACTGAAAAAAATAAAACTAGGAGAAATTTAAGGTGGTGCATAGGACAGAGGATGTTGGCCTAAAAATTTGGGGAACACTAACACAAAGAAAGAGAATGGCCAGTTCTCAACTGTGTCTGGGAAAAGTGTTCATTAAAAGACTGTGAGATCTGTAAAATCACAAAAGGATAAATTGGACCATATTGTGATGGTATTTTAATTGTGGACTAAAGTGATTTACAAGTATAATCTGTTATATAAATCACTATAGAATACAGTGAATATATTAAACAGACACTGCTAATATCTCCCTATGTTTGACTCCAGAGAGAAATGGGTGTTGACTCCATAGAGAATTGGGTATCTCCTGTGGTTTTAGTTTAGTTTGCATTCTCCTGATTACTCCTGAGGTTAATCATTTTTATTAATCTTGTAGGCTTTTTGTATACCAAATTTTTGGCCAATTGTTTTAAATGTCTTTTAGTATGTTTTTAAATTGTTTTTTTTTCTTTTTCCAATTGATTTGTCATACTCTTTACATATGTTTTATATCATATAGACAGATTTTTTCTAGTGGTGTAGATTTGGAAAATTCAATCTCTGAAAGTTAGAAAAATCAGCTAAAAGCCTAAAAGGATTTAAATGTTTAAAAGTACAGCCCATTTATTTTTTGAAACATCAGGTGTACTGTACAACATGTTTATATACAGATTAATTTTTGCTCTGACATTTGCCTATGTAGAATCCTGTTGAATGGCACTTTTTTTTCATTCAGAAATACCTGTTGTTGGTTCAATGGAGAAATATGGTTGGCCTTGTAGTAAACTGTACAGGAGACGAGCATTATTACCACTGGCGGGATCATCAGCATCAGTTGCTGTCACCTGGATGACTAATGTTCCTCAAGAAAATATAAATAGTAACAAGAAATTAAGACTATGATATTATTGAACAGCGTGGTATTATTGAACAACACAGTTCTATATAGCATTCTCTTTTAAGCAAGCAAGTGGATGATATGCAATGAAAGAGGAGCCCTCCTTGTTCAGATTTATAAAACGAATATTATCCTATATAAACAAGAGAATATAGCCTCATGCAAAATAGCCCTAATTCCTATAGGCAATGTAGAATTTTAAACATGTAGATCTATGCTGTAATGAAATGTAACTATTAAATGATCCATTATAATGTATAATTCAGGGTCTTTCAAAGGTGTTGGCATTAGCGGAAGAATCAAAAGAGAATTGGAAGCAGTTTACTTTAAAAATTATATTGTGACCTATAACTAAAAAAAAGTCACAGAATGTTGATAAAATATTAATAAAAATCATTGAAATGTGCTTGAATTAGTATCAAGTTGAGGATGGGCATAATTATCTTCCCTGTTTAATTCCCTTCAATAAAATACTGATTTACTTTGAAAAATTCTTTTTTTATTAAGTACAAAACAAAATCTACTAGATATGACCTAAAGTGTTCTCAATAACAATCAATAAAACATAAGGTATTTGTACATTTAAACTTCATTCTTAACCATATTTCTTTAAAAGCATTTAGCTTTTAAATCATCTTCATGCAAACGTGGAATAGCATTATAGATCTTGTTGGAAATCCGTATTTACTGAAACATCATGGTTCTGTGTCAATAAGGATGGCAACATGAACATCAGAGTCAAGTAGCCTATGTGATTTTCTTTACAACTAGCATCATTAATATTTTCAATACAATCTAACTTTATAAGCGGAGACACTCAAAAAGGAAGCCCTTCTTTTCCTGCGTAATAAAATTGTTAACTTTTACTGTGGCTCTCAAATGTATGTTCTATTTGTTTTTTTGTCTTAGTATTTTGTTAGTTACTTAACACTTGTATACTGTATAACCACTCAAGATGTATTCACCTTAGTTTCAAGTGTTTTACCATACATTCCTTCCATTTGTGATAACATGGATGGAGCCTAAGGGCATTATGCTAAACAGAGATAGACAAAGATATCACTTATATATGGAATCTAGAAAAGATGAGCCCGTAGAAACAGAGGGTAAACTGCTGGTTAACAGGGGCTGGAGGTAAGAGAATTCAGTCAATGTTGATCAAAGCCTAGAAACTTGCAATTAGAAAATGAATAAGTTCTGGAGAGCTAATGCACAGTATGGCAATTATGGTCAACAATATTATATTGTATATTTCAAAGCTGCTAAGGGATTTGATCTTAAATACTCCCCCCTCCACAAAAGATATATGATGTGATGACAATGCTAGCTAATGCCAAGGTGGTAATTACATATTGTAATGTATAACACGATGTTATATGTAAATTATATCTCAATATAATAATAAATCAATAAAGAATCAACAAATAATAAATAGCATTTCTGTAGCAATTGTAGAGTCATTCTGAGGAAAGGATTCTTAGAGACCATCAATTCAATCAGTTTCTATTGGGCAAGAATTGTTCTTTTAACTACTCTCTTTGTACACATCCATTTACTTTTTGTATATTTCCTCTCTATGTCTCCATTTCACTTCTTTCTATAGGAGTGCATTTCTAGATTCCAGAACTACACTACCTGTATCTAGTTTCAGAAGCAATACTAAAAATCATTATATGATTAGTTGTTGATCAAAAGAAATTCTTAGTATTAAGACTTTAGACCTCCTTACCTAGTACTATACAAATTAGTACCAGGAAGATCATGAAAATACACTGACTCACAGATCACCCTGCACTTCATTTATAGAAAAACAAGTTACAAAGTCGGGTTTTTTTTTTCCCATTTTTTTCAAGGATATTTTTAATTGATGCTTTATTTACTTCTAAGCAGAATATACCTCTTCAATGTTCTAACGTGTCACTCCCTTGCTCTCTACTAAATGGAAAACCTAATGTAATATATTAATGAGTCACATAAAATAATTTCTCTGTGTGGAAAATCCAAATAGTCAAACTCTTAAGAAATTAAGTGGATAAAACAATATTATATTACAAATATTCACAATAAGTTTCTAATGTGAATTTGTTAAGTTAAATTTCTGGGAAATATTTATTATTTTCCCTTGTGAGATTTATGACTGTTTTAAATCGAAAGTAGAATTGAGATAATTCTACAGTGTTTTAATGGCAGCCAATTGTTAATGGACATTCATTAACTGTTAGTGATTTACTCCTTATATTTGTGTGTGTATGTGTGTAAGAGAGAGCATTTACACATGTCTATCCTATTATAAAGTTACCATGAAAGAAATATAAAATAAATTAAGATGATAAAAATATGCAACAGAATTTTAAAAAATTACGTATAGTTTTGCTTTTAATTCTTACTTATGGTTTGTAAATTATTGGTTGTAAAACTCAGAACTTAGCAATGTTCACTTCTTATATCCCTCTAATTATCTGACTTTGTTTTATTTTATTTAGCTTTTTCTTGTTTTTTAATTGACATCACAATTCATTAAATATAGGTTAAGCAACTTTAAATCCTTTTAGATATTTTCTAAAGGCTTTTCTAAAACAAAAAATCAAAAGACATAAGTAAATCTACATATTTTCCTCTTCAGTAACTTAAATACTACACAAATCTTTAAGAAACAGTCAAGTAACATAAACTGTAACAATAAACATCAGAGTAGTCAAGAATTACAAAACCCTTTGATATGATTTGTTTTATGTTTTCCATTTATGTTTTCCTTGTCATTTGTAAAAAAAATAAAAATCCACCTGTACATTCACTTGCAGTTGGGAACTGGCTATATATATACACAAAAGTGAAACAATCACTATAGGACCAATAATGTGTCCTTCAATGAAAAAAATAATTGTTCCACAGTCCCCTTCCCCCCTTATCCTATTACCAGTTAAATAGGTAAAGGGACACTTCATGGTTGAAAGAAACAAATGTTTGATTTCTACTCATTGTCATTCAAACATAAGTAACCCTTCCGTCATTTATCAGTAATCCCAGAGCTGCATTACTCATCTTTGAATCAAAATGAATGGCACAGGGAGGGTCTTTTCAAGCACCTTTCTAGGCTTACATAATCACTGCTTTTATGACATGATCTTTGTTTACTGTAAGAATCACTCTGAACAGTTTTATGGGAACTGTGGCTCCAGTCTCCTGGTCATCCCAGTCCCTAACAACACCCATCCATCATTATAAATTGAAGCTGATTCTAAAATATAGTGAATATTATCCTACACAAGAACATAATTAATACAGGCTAAGGTCAAACATACTTATTGAAATATTTTAAAATGTTTATTTTCATAGGAGAAAGCATTTAGAATTTTTGATTACTAAAATTTAAGGATCTTTTAAACGTAGAAAATGAACAAATATAATTTGTAACATTAATGGCTTAAAAAAGAAGAATAAAAAATTGTCATTAGATATATAAAACACATCTGAAAATATTCCATTTCTACTTGCAGTGAAAACTCAGAAAATTAGGGGGGAAAAGGCAGCTTTCTAATTCTGATAAAGGGCATTTTTAAACTTTGACAGCAATCATATTTAATTGTGAAGAGTTAGAACTTTTCCTTCTGAAGTAGTTAAAAAGTAAGAAGTTTATTACCACTGCTAATTTTTAAAGCATTGTATTGTACTTCCTAGAAAATGCAGTGAGGCAATGCCATGTATACCAAAATGAATGATTAAAGATTATGATGATGATAGACCAATGATACATATGTAATGGATGGATGGGTAGGTAGGTAGGTAGGTAGGTAGGTACATAAATATTGAAAACACTTTTAAAATTACAATAATTATTCAAAGGCAACAGTGTTTTTGTCAGAAAATCAAGAAGAATATACCTATAAGTTTTACCGGATAATTAGATTAGCAAGGTCCTAAGAAAAAAGATACACAAAAATCCATCGTTGTATATACCAGAAACATATATTTATAAATTATTTTAATTAAATGCATAATATATAACAAAAATACCCAAGTATATCTAAACAAAAATTATTAAAGACTTCTACAAAGAAACCAAATGGAAATTAATGATCAAAATGGATAAAAATACTGGGTTTATGAATTAGAGGACTACATCAGCATATATCAACAAATAGATCCATGATATAAATGCTATCCTAATAAAATCCTAGCAGGTTGTATTACTGGATAAATTTAAAAGATGATTATGAAATATGTATGGAAATGCAAAGGACCACGTATGGCCAAGATAATTTTGATGAACAATATCTGAAGGACTTGCACTAACGAGATAGCAAGTTTATGACACAACCACAGCAATAGACAATATAGCATTAGTCCCTGTAACAACAAAAGATAAAACTGACTAGAGATTCAAAAACAAAATCATACATATATGGAGAGCTCGTTCTTGCAATGGTGGCACAGTTGGGCATTGGAGAGTCGTTTCAATAAAAGCTGCAGGGTCAAATGGATATCTCCATCCATCTACACATTCATCTATCAGTTATTTCTCTTTTGATGTAGAATTTGGCACATGCTTGACACCATTCACAAAAATTGGTAGAAAATAAATTGTAGATATAAATTTGAAAGATACACAATAAAAATATAACAGAATAATGAAAATTCCATAAAATAGGAATTTTTTTGTATAACATCAGGGAGAAAAGAAAACAAAAGCCAACATTTATCAGGATTGAGTGACTGATAACCTGATATTTGTCCAATATCCAAATCCCTGTTTTTGTTTATTAGACATACTCATTTGTCAGCCTAGATGGGTTGCTCTTACACTATTGAAATGGCATTTAGTAGAATATTACCTTTCATGGTGCATTCCTCAACCAATGTATGAAGCATTGTACATGCTTCACATATGAACCAGCCTGTTTAGCCTCTTCATTTGTTTCATCAACACCTTATTGTGCTCTCACTAAAGCTGACAAAGTTGGTTTAACTACATTAGTGGATCAGAAATTAAAGTTTCTTTAAACTATGCTACTAATAAAGTTATTTCTAAAGGACAAATGACATATATGTACATTAAAGAAAAATGCTTCATATAGATTATTTTAACATTAAATCTATCACCAGACAGATATTTTTCACATGTATTTGCATTATTTAATCAGCTTCTTAGTTTAATTCTGTTTTTATGAACAGTGCCCTGGTTTATCATTAGCCCTCTTTCAATTTTAATCATGCCTTAAAAGGAGACATTTTACTCAATGCCCATATGTCTCATACACTATTTCTCACACCCCATGGAACTAGATGTTCCCCAAGTTTATTCTGGCTTATTATAATGCATCTACTAATAATGTTTTAAACAATAAAAAATCAGGGCCAACTGCTTTCCATACAAAATGCCAGAAAAGAAATAGGATTAAACATGGCTGTCCTGAGTAAAACTGGAGATCTTATCACTGTTAGTTCACAAAATCTTCCATATCTTCTTAGCTATAATCTGGATCTGGCCCCTCACAAGGAGAACAGGAGAAAACCAAAGAAAGAGGCAGTTTACTCTAGATTGGTAGATGGTAGCTGTATTGAGCAAGAGAACTGATTTTTGAGACTTGTTTTGGGTGGCTGTAAGATGACTAACTTTCAGGATCTGTCCACTAAGCCTTGAAAGTTATAGAGACCTTAATTAAGCTTCAGTCATATATACCATCCAAATAGCCTCAACACCGCATTTCTATCTCAAGTCTGGGTGCTTGTGGCAGCTTCTGGGAGAGAAGAACACTAGTGGAATCCACATTCCAAGGACGGGAGGGGGGGTAGGATACGCCAGACCAGGACCCAAATCTTCTCCTTTCTTGTAATTGTATATGTATTCTATTCCAGGGATATTCTGCTTCAACAGGTTCAGTTGCAGCAGCACAATGGGATTCCAGTGAGGAGTGAATAGTTTCCATTCACCTAGAGGTGTGAAGTGACTCACTCATCCTGGTGGGACATCTCATTGCAAAGTCTAGTAAATAACTCTTTTCCCAGGCATGATGGGGCTTGGTGTTCTCAGAAGCACAGAACAATAATTCAAGGTGCAGAATTGGGGCAGTTGATGATTTCCCTAAAATCCATACCTTTAGGGTACAGGCTGCCTCACCAGCATCCCCAGTCTGGCATATGGGGCAACAGACTCTACTGGTTGATCTTCCAAATCTATGAAACCCTGGGACAGTACTTTAGTCCACTGGGCCAAAGTGGTTTTACTTGTTAGTAATTTAATCTGCTGCTTTATATTTCATTTTTTTTCTTTTTACCAATCCTGCTTCTTATGCATTACCGAGGCAATGGAACCTCCATTTAAAATCAAATTCTTTAATCTGGCCTTGCATATCATGACCTTTGAAATGAGACCTTTGATCATGATCTACCCATATACAGTACTCAGTTTCTCGAAGACCCTAATAGTGGCAGCCTGGTTCACACAGTGACAAGGGGAAGCTGTTTCCACACAAAACTGGGCATGTTTAAAATTCTCACTGGGGGCCAATATAATCAATTTGCCAACCTGTCAACAATTGGAAACTCCATTGCGTGGCCACAGACTCCTTTGGCAGTTGCCTTGGGCATTGTTTAGAACACACATGACATGCTGTTACGGTATTGACCAAGTCACTGTCTTTCAAAGGCAATCTAGCATCCTTAGCAATAAGCCATCCTATCTGAAGTGTCCACTCTTTTTATTTGCTGTTATCTACTAAAAAGTCAGTTGCTAGGGTGCATACCCAAAATAGGGCATCAGCTTCTAAACTGTCTTTTGTTGACTGAAAGGTCCAAAAGTCAGCATGCATCTCTGAGTTGAGTCATTATAGCTTGATCAGAGATAGAAATGAAAAGAGAATATGTAATTAGACTCTTGCAATCTAAAGATCCTCTTAAATCAATTTGTATCTATCCAGTGAATGAACAAAAGTTTAACTACAAAAAATTATTCTCTTAGAATCATGCATAGTTTTTTTAAAGATTTTATATTTAAATAATGTTTACACACCCAATGTGAGGTGGAACTCCCAACCTAGAGATCAAGAGTGGCATGCTCTACTTACTGAAGCAGCCAGGAGCCCCTCAGAATCATGTCTTAATAAGAGAAATATCTCACTTTACTTGTTCCAATAATAAACATACAAATGTAATATTTAAGATAATAATCCTGGGTTCTATTATTACATTGATGGTTGATACTGTTTGCCTATATTACTGAGAGATTTACATAAATGCAAATTTAAAATCAGTTTTGTTTTTCTATATAGATTCTGAATTTTTAAAGCTATTTTTTGCAGAAGGACTTTATGAAACATTTAAGACAATATTTTACTTCACCCATTCTGTCTGTAATATTATATTGCAAAAGCTTATTATTAGGTAGGTAACATAAGATATAAACATACCAAATTCTTGAGAGGAAAATCATAGATTAGTAGTCTAGACTATGGGAACTGGAAACTGCAATTTGCCAGTATATGTCATTTGCTATGACTACAAGTTACAAAATTATAGTGAGATAATGGTATATTAATGTAAGATAAAATATTTATTACATGTAAGAAATTACATATAAATTCTACTTCCTGTGGCATTGTTAATAAGTGCTAAAACTTACAAAACTACATAAAATTTCTGAAGATCAAAAGCATTTTGACAGCATGAATAATGATTTCCCAAACATTAGACACAAACTCCCATCAAGAGTAAAACCTAATGTAAGAAGAGTGTAATTCCATCAATATTGATTTATATGGATTTTAATATTAACCACAAGTATACAGAGGACTGAATGATTCTCGCTTAAATGTTAGGTTTAATATTAGTAACAAAACTTTATTTAATGATATCTCATATTTCATACTGAATGCTTTATCTTCTTTCTAGTGATTATGGGTGGCATCCATAAATATGTAAAAGAGTGATAAATTTTGATATGCAGACTAATTTAGATATCGTGCAGGCAATAGAGAAGTCAGCAACCTGTGACAAGAACATTTTATATGTAAAGTTTCCATTCATTATAGAATACTAAATAAACACTGTATCTTAGTTTAATATATGTTTGAATGCCAAGATCTGAACTGCAGATTTCAAAATGATTCATTTATTTTAGTATGCAATTTTTTGTGTTAATTTCAGTGATAAAAATATTAAACAGGCTTTTCTTAGAATAAGATATAAATTTGTAATAGGAAAGCTATTTTTACATGCAGTTTTAGTGCAAGTACACTTTGGTTACTCTGAAGCAACTTTATTGAGAGAATGTTGAATTGTATAATGGTCAAGTTTAAAGAGGCTCAAATTAACTAATAGTATTTTGACCTAGGCTCTGAGTCCATGATTTTTCTGACATTAAAACAAATATATTAGGTAAATTGGTAAAATTATAATTTTCTGAGATCAAATTCATGATAAACATAAGGTTTTAATCCATGCATCTGCTCATTCTTTCACCCTGGAAACTTATTTTATCAGTTTGAGGATCATTATTATTTATTTACAGGGATGGATTGGCGCATCCCTCATATATATATATAGAGAGAGAGAGAGACTAAAGACAAGCAGAGGCATAGGCAGTGGAAGCAGACTCCTTGTGGGGAGCCCGAGCCCGATGTTGAAGTCGATCCCAGGACCCCAGGATCATGACCTGAGCCAAAGGCAGATGCTCAACCACTGAGCCACCCAGGCGCCCCCCTCCTGTGTTTATATTTGAAATGCAATTACTTTACAACCTAGAACTTGCAAGTGAAACTCAAGAAATATATTATATTTGCCCACTTGCCACCTTAAATGTGCAAAATATTCTTTTTGTTTTTACTGTCTACCATCTCCTGAAAATTAGGTCATTCTTATTATTCTTGTGTTACATTTTGACACCTCTACTTTTCATAATGTGAGAGAATTTAAGTCAAATAAATAGATTGTGTTTAAAACAGCAAACAATATGTTCAGAGAGAATTCAGAGAGTTTAATCCATCCCAATCTCAGTCACATTCAAGTCACATGTCTAAAGAAATAAGTTTCATCGAATATAATTTTCAAATTTGATGTATTTTAAGGATTTTTATTTTTCAGAGAAATATCTGCTCATGTTTATGCTTATTATAATTTATGGATTCAAAAAGTGACATCTAAATTTGCTTGTGTTTTTCATAAATTGAATTCAATCTCCCTTTTTAATAATGGGTGATATGTTATTTAGTGTTATTTGGTTATGAAAGTGAATTTCTTTTTCTTCAAGCCTCTTTGAGATTGCATTGATATATAGCATTGTGTAAGTTTAAGGTGTACAATGTGACGGTTAATACACACAAACATATTAAAAATGATTATCACAATAAAGTTAACATCCATCATTTCACATAATTAGAATTTTACCTTCTTGTGGTAAGAACTGTTAAGTTCTATTGTCTTAGTAACTTTCCAATATGTAATACAGTAATGTTAAGGAAATCATACCAAATATTTTACCTCCAGACCTTCATCATCTTATGACTAAAATTCTGTTCCCTTTGACCAACATTTCCTCATTTCCCCACCTCTCAGTCCCAGGAAACCACCATTTTACTCTGTTTCTATGAGTTTAACTATTTTTTAGTCCACATATAACTAAAATTTTACAGTATTTGTCTTTATCTGTCTTACTTATTTCACTTAGCTTAATGCCTTCAAGGTATGCCCATGTTGTCATCAATGGCAATATTTCATCATGTTTGATTTGCTTTTGTTGAACCATCCTTGCATCCTGGAGCTAAATCCCACTTGATCATGGTATGTGATCTTTTTAATGTGCTGTTGAATTGGGCTTCTTAGAATTTTGGTGATCATTTTTGCATTTATGTTCACAGGAGATATTGACCTGTAGTTTTTTTTGTGGTGTCCTTATCTGGTTTTGGTATCAGGGCAATGCCCACCTTACAAAATGATTAGGAAAAGTTTTATCCTCTTCACATTTTTGAAAGAGTTTGAGAAGGATTAATATTAATTCTTTAAAATATTTAGTAGAACCTACCAGTGAAGCCAATTAGTCCTGGACTTTTGTTTGTTGGGATGTTTTCAATTACTGTTTCAATCTTACTAGTAATCTGTCTGCTCTGATTTTCATGATTCATTCTCAGTAGGTTATATGTTTCTAGAAATTTAAATTTTCTAGAAGTTCTGCACTGGGAAATTTTAAAATTCAGGAATTACTATTCAGAGACTGCGTGCAACACTTCAGGTTACTCTGTGCCTCAACTCACACCCACAGACTCTCCCTGGATTTTATATCCACCAATATCCTCTGTTTATCTCTCATCCTTATCTATAGCTTCTCACCCATTCATGTACTCATTCTTTAACTCAATCATCACAAACTTCAGGCACTGTGTAACTCCTAGCCTATTCGATCTTATACTTTTTTGTGGAAAAGAGATAATTTTGTAATTCCAGACCAACAAGTGGAAAAACAATGCTTTATCCATTTGGATATTTGGTAGTTCTTGTTTTGAAAGTAATTGCATTTTTAATATAAATATACTCAGTAAAAGCCCACTGTTACTTGTAAATAAATATGTATTCAACAAGCAACAAGTAGTTCGTGCTTTTCTTGGTTTTCTCTTCTGATGACATCCTTAAATGGATATTCCTTTCAGTACTCTACCTAATTCTACTTCAAAGCACAGATTCAAATATAATAATTGGTAGTTGACTACAATATAATATAAAATATTTAAGACAACAGAGAATAAAATGTTCACACTTGTTGCTTTGTAAAGGATAAGATAGGTGGGTAGGGTATTTGGAAGCAAGATCAACACTGAAGACCTTACAAAATGGCAATGATATGGGAAGAGCATGAAAAGTTAACTATATATTCAGGTAAAACAATTCATATTATTCATTATATAAATATTGAGATTTAGGAAAACAGAAAAATCACATATAATATTGATTTCTTCAAAACAAAGTTTATAATTACAGGAATGCTTCATAGGGAAACCATCTACACCATAGTTTTCAGAGCAATGGGGTATTCCTCTATTTCTATATAAGATAACATTTCTAATAACAGCTGACTATTTTTCTGTTGGTCACTTCCGCCCATTGAAAGGAATAAAAAATGCTTGTTGATTTTAGTATGATTCCATACGTGGCCCAAAGCCGGAGGGCAGTCCTACAGGATGTACTTAATTACACAAGTTAACTAGGTTAATACATACATGAATCTTGAATTACAAAGCAAAGAGATCTGCGTTAGCCAAACACCAAATAGAACAAACCAATGTTTTGTGATCTTTGTTGAATCAACCCACAGTCCTGTGACTATACTCAATGCCATGATGCAAAAACTGTACTGCACATACTGCAATTCCTTTGTGGTTCAACTCTCCAACTATAAAAAATGGCTATTTTTCCCTTTTCTCTATCTAAAAATCTACCCCTTTTGCTCTCAATTATTACCTTTGTCTCATACCTAATGGATAGAAACACTTATTAACTGGTTATTATCAACCAAAGTGTTAACCTACCCAAATCTGTCTTCTCTACTATTGCTCTAGATTCCATGGGTCTTTCCCTTCTCAAAAATAGTTAGAGCTCTCTTATTTTGCTTCGAAAACAGTTTTCTTTTGGATCATTCCCTATAGTACATAACTGTGCTTTTAAACTTCTCATATTTTTAAATGATTAATGATAACAAAAAATCCTCTTTCTTTATCTCTCTCTACCCACATCTCTATGTTCTCCCTGTAGTATAACATCTTTTGAAATTGGCTAAATTCATTGTAACCTCCTCTTTTCCATCCATTCTTGCAACAGAATGAGCTCCAAAATATTGCAATTGCATAAATTCAAGTGAATGACTCTTACCAAAATCACTAGGAGCCTTCAGCTTGACAAAGCAAAAGCCACCACATTTTCTTGATTTTATTTAACCTCACAGCAGTATTCCATATGGTTGCAGGATGTCTTCCTTTGAAACATTTCTTCTCATGTCTTTCTTTTTCCCACATCACTGGCCAAGGTCAATCATCCTAATTTACCAGTCAATCCCCTTTTGCTTAACAGTTAACTCATCCTGCATGCTTTTTTTCTGCTTACATTCATTGCCATGTCTATATGGGAATCTCATATATTGCTATGCCTACATGTTTGCTATAGGACAATAACTCCCATATTAATATATGCAATCTTCCTGATACTGTATGGGAATATTTTCCTAGAACATAACATGACTGGACTCTTTGTAATCAACTTCAAATCAAATATCATCTCCTAAAATGTCTCCACTTCCTCCAGTCAGTTAATCATCATCATACCTCACCCATAATTAACTTTTATACATATAGTATCAAATATCAACTTATTTAAAATAGTTACTGTTTGTGTGATTTAACTAAAATATAAGTTTCGTACTAGCAATTATTTCCAAAGTTACAATTCAAAAATTTTTCTAGTAAATGTTAGGTCCATGTTGTATGCTGTCTAAGAGGAAGAAGAGTAGCATGAGGAAGTGAATGAGGAGGAGGGGGATGGAGTAGAAATAAGAAATATTTCATTGCCTAGTTACCAAATAGAACAATATTAACGTGTCATTTACATCTAATGATAATTGGTCCTGATATATATTCACAGCTGAATTTGTTTATGCCGCAAAGATCTATATTCTGAACACATGTAGAAAGATGTCTTTAAATTGCTTCTTGAAATGTTAATAAGAATCAGAAAAATATACAATACAATATACATTTTTAGATTTGGTGGCTAATAAATCAAATGTTTAGGTAAAGCAATTTTAAAGCATGCTAGCATAATTAAAAATGACCATTACTGAATAGAATTTATCACACTTAAGTAATTTTATGAAGTTAATTTTATTATATATTGTACTATCAAAATTTTCTGGCTCAATGATTGGACAAATTTTGCATAGCTACACCATAATTTCCTGTCTACTAGAAACACATTTTTTTTTATTTTCAGTGCTTTCAGTTCTTATGTCATATGGAAAGCACTTGTTTCTATATGCATTATATTTAAAATATCTATAAAAATAACATTGGAATTGAAAGGAACTTTGAAAGTAAATACAGTTGCACAGAGGTGTTCAACCACTTTGTTTTTAGTCTATATTCCATGATTTTGATGCATATAGTATTTGTGTCTTACAAATTGGCTTCTACTACTTGCACCTACATATTTTTCAGGTTGACCTTATGTGCCTTTTTTTAAGATGCAAAATTATATCTTGTTTTGGAAAATAAATTTTTGAAATGGAGAAACTAATAAATGACTAAGTGAAAGAATTTTATAAATCACTAAAACATACATGTTTAACGCTTTTTTTTTAAGATTATTTATTTATTTATTCAGGAGAGACACAGAGAGAGAGGCAGAGACCCAGGCAGAGGGAGGAGCAGGCTCCATGCAGGGAGCTGGACTTGGGACTCAATCCTGGGTCTCCAGGATCACACCCTGGGGTGCAGGCGGCACTAAACCGCTGTGCCACCAGGGCTGCCCTGTTTAATGCTTTTTTATTGCCTTGAAGACAAGTATTTTGAGAAGACAAATAATGTATTAATATATAGTACCATCGTTTATAAGATTTAAATGATAGTCTGATTTTTAAATTATTTTACTTAACACATTTGTAGAAGGAAGTACAAGTGGTAAATAATTAAATAATTCACTTCCAAAACATAAGCTCAAAATTCTAAATCTGTTGTCATTGTTAATATATCTTTGATGTAAATTAATATGCAATACCTTCTGGAGACATCTCTGGTACAATGGCCTCATAAGGTTCATCTAGGAATTTTGGTTCATTGTCATTGATATCCGAAACTCTGATGACAAACTCAGACTCAGGTTCCACAGCCCTTCCAGTAGTGCTGTCTATTACCTGGGCTCTTAGAGTGTAGAGGGATCGTTCCTCTCTATCAAGCTTCTGGATGGCATATATGTCACCTGTTCTCTCATCAATGACAAAAATACTTCCAGCTCCAGCTCCCAAAAGCTTGTACTGGAAAGAGTTGTTTCCATTGTCTAGATCAGATCTTAGCTGCAAGTACAAAGAGGGATAATTTAGTTTCCAGACATGTTAAATGGACAAATCAATTTTAACGATTTTATTTTCATGTCTTTTAATTTTTCCCCAAGTTAATAACTCCATATAATTCCCACAGTATATTAAATCAGGTAAAATATTAATTTTAAGATTAAATCTTATCATCAGGCATATGAGTCTGAAATTTCAATGTAAATCATTATACAAATTTATTACTGTAAATAGATTATTCTAATTAGACACTACAATAATTGAAAAACAAAGTACCTTACATAAATTATGCACGACAAAGTTGTTTCATGTTTATTCTTAGTCACTGAAACCATACTCTCAAATATTTGTATTAGATTGGGACCTAGAGACAGATAGGATAAATTTAAACAATGATGTTCTGTCTCTAGGCTAAAAACACATAGGAAATATGAAAATATTACCAAGAAAATAGGGAGCATGTTGAGAAGATAAGAAGAGCCTCAGTCATCCATGTTAGCATTTATAAGATGCCATAAAATCTACAAGTTGCTTTATATGTGATTTTCCAATTAATCCTTATTACATCATGAGAAATATATTATTGATATAATCATTTATACAGAGAGAGACTGAAATTTTTTAAAACTTTCACAGAGTCATGATATTTGCATAGGTTTATGGTTTGGACAACAGAGGCCCTAACCCCAGAGTCTCTACTGCTCTGAGTTTTGCCAAATTAGATCTCTTTCTTTCCAACATATTCTATTCAATTCTCAAATATATCTTTTCTTCTTGTGCCCTCACTATTTTTATTTTTTACTATTTTTTTTAAAAGCAAAGCAAATTTGTTCATTCATAGTGTTAATGGAATTTTGAATATTATATATAAAAACAAGGGTTATTATGATACAGGTAGCATTGGTTGGCTGGTTTTTCATATCTAAATTGGTTTTCCATAAAGAGAAGTATGCCATGATCCTCTAATTCTTGTGAATACACAATTTTCTTGATTCATAATTTATGAATATGTCCTTCTTCAAAGTAAGAGCTTCTCTGAAAATTTACAAAGGTAATCAAAGACCTACAGTCTTAAATAAATTCATAACTTTTTTGATAGCTCAAGGTACAACAGACCAATTAATACATTTCTATGTGATTTGATAGAACATTTGAAGACATCTAAAACAACTTATTTTAATAATATGTTGAATAAAACTGCTATTCATTGAAAGAAACAGATTGGGAATAATAATAAAGAGATAATAAAAGAGCTATAGCTCTTTTAATTTGATAATTCTTCATTACTCATAGTAAAAAAAAGAAATTTCTACAAATTTCTAATAATATATTAAGGGAAACAAATGTCCCTTCCAATAAGTATATCAAACGAAAGTCAAGTTATGGCTTATGTTTTTCAAATATAATTTTGATTATGGTATAAAAATTTCATTCAATATTAGAATGATGATAAATCAAGTTTAGTAATGAATAAATGTATTCCAAGTATATGCACAGTATAATGTTCATAGATCAGTGAACTTAATCTTTTTAGGACTCAGATTTAAGGCAATATATATATATATGTGTGTATATATACATATATACATTAACTTACTTTTTAAACACGAGCCACTTAATGTCACAAAACACATAAGTTAAACACATTTTAATTTCACAAATTCTGTATTAATGATATTTTCTATATTTCTATTCAAAAATATTTTTTTCAACTAGGCAATTAACTATTGATTTGGCAAGTCAATATGCCTTTTTTTTTTTTTAACTGTGCTTTGCAAACTTAATCTCTGTTAACATATAGTTCAAAAAGAAAGTCATCTTGGACACATTAGCTACATTTTTATTTTTACCAGTTCTTTAATTACAACACCTAAATATTCATTATTACTCTCTTTTAAACCAGCTATCTGTATGTTATTTAAGACTGATGACATTGTTTCAGGGGAAACCATCTGTTAGGATATTTTCCTAAGTATTTTTACAGAATGAAAGAAATAGGCAAAACCAATCACTCTGTGAAAGGAAGAAAACAGGAGATGTGCCCGGAGCACAAAAACAAAAACTGGAAAATGTGACAGTCAGCCAGGGAGGTAGTCTCTGCTCTGATTGTATTGATGCACTTCCCTGGAGAGCCTTATTCACTAGAAGCCACCAGGCTCTGTTAGTCTGTCACCCCGCTCATTGATGGGAGAGCAGATGGTGCTCTGTGGAGTTCACGGTAAATGTGGCTACAGAGACTCAGTTCACTAGCAAACACTTAACTATGGACCTCATTTGTGCCACCCTGCCTCTGATTTACCTGCAGTCATCTTAGAGAATAAAAAGATGAGAAATATGACTCATAGCAGGCACACATACATATACAAAGGTTTGAAATCTGTTTGCCTAAGATCCTCATCTAAGCCTTCAGTGGAACATACATGTGTACATTTGCTGGATGGGATAGATGAACTCCTTTGGAATGTGGACATCACACTAACACGGTGGCTTTCCTGAAAGGGCTAGGAAATGGGAGTTAATGAATTTTGAGTGCTTCACCCTTTGGGCCCAATTAAATTTTAGTGCCAGTTAATTAGCGGTTAAACTTATTTCAGATCATTCATCTAGAGAAAGATCCTCACAGAAAAGGACATGGAATTGTAATTACCTCTGTTTAAGGAAAATTGAATAATAATAAAAACCAAAAACATAAATAGGAGATTCTCTATCTCACTAAGGAAATTTAAAATATGTATTTAAAAAAATATATATATATTCTTACAAGAAAGTAAAGATAATTATTCTTTATACTTCATAATCAAATGAAGTGTGTAGGCTCTTGAAGCTACTTAGCTGTAAAGGATTTGGTATTAATCTGCTTCATGAAAAATTAATGATGGGTAAATCAACACCTACTGAGCATAATAGAAAATCAGGCTAAATACTGTTGGTAAATGTTATTATTCTCAGTGTGGTTGCTTTGATCCATTACCAAAAATAACACCATCAAATTTCCAGATGCTGATAAATACGGGCTGTATTTCCATGTGAGAGACAAAGGTGAAATTTGAAAATCAGAGCTTTTCTTCTTCCTCACATTTTGCAAATATTTTACATGCTTGAAAATCTGAAACATTTAATTAGGCCCATGTCTGAAGCTTTCTAAGGGTTCCCCTGAGGAAATGTAGAATTCATCCAATGCCCTAAAACTTCCTCAACCCATTCATTTAGAGTTATATAATGTTATTTCCTGTAACACCTTCATAAAATCAGTACCTGACCAATGTGATAATCAGTCTTATTCATTTCCTCTGGTACAAAAAACTGGTTCCACATCCAACCACGCTTCACTCTTAAATGAGAACCCGCTTGGTGCTTAACTTCTTCTGTTTTAGAGCTTTCTGACGCTGTAAAGCAAGGCCATATGAGAGGAATTCCCAACATTAAAGGTAGCAGGAAGCAATAATTCATTCTGCTTTTTTTTATTCCAACTGGTATTCTTCAGAGGAAAAAGTAGTTGCAAACAAAAATTGTATGTTTCTTTGAATCTTTTTAAGTCTTAGGTATCTTTCATAGTCCTAAAGAACAGGAAACAAAACAAAATTTTACATTTAAAAATAACATTTTCTTACATAATTGCCAAAGAAGGGGTACAACTTTTGCAATCATAAAAAAGGAATATACATTTATCCTCCAATTAAGCTAGTTGTATTTTGTAGCTCAGCAATAATTTGAATTGTATAATTGGAAACTTCTAGTCAAGTCTTGTCCATTTTAAGCTGTAGCCATAAATCTGCCTGAAGGTTGAAAAGTTGGTCTGGCAATCTCCTTGATTGATAGCTGACACTGAGATAGATTTTTCTTTTCCTTTAATTTAACCTGCTTACTTCTTCCATTCTATCTCTGTAAAACTCAATAGTCAGTCCAAAGGAAAAAATGTGACCTTTCTCCTTTTTTAAATAACAATAAATTTCCTAATCCAATTTCCCAATTTATATTATTTTTATCTAGTATTAAATAGACAAAATGACAATTCAGTTTGAAACCTGGGGGATTTATAATCAGTTATACTGATGTTATAAAACACACTGTGAATAGAAAGCCCATGTAAGATATTTACCATTTTATATTATGAAACATATGAATAGAAATGCTTTTCATCTAACAAAGAGATGATACTATTTTTAGGAAATAAATGCAAAATATAGTGCCTGGGAAAAAATGGCTGATCATTTATAATATATAAGATGGAGATAAAAGATATCTTCTATTATTGAAATCTTAAAAGAGAAACTTCAACCGCTGAATTTTACATGTAAAACTTTCCATTTATCTGATATTGATCATGCCAACTCTCTTTGAAATGATCGGTAATTCTCCCCCTTATAGGAAATTGAATAGCTTTGCATTTAACACACTGACTTAGCACTTCCATATAATCAAATTGGATTTGTTTGTTTGGGACTTATGAAGAAAAATAATTTTGTCAGATCTACGATGTAGTTTAATACTACATAATCGACAGAAAAGCCAGATCCCTGTTACTGTTAGTTTTCTCTACAATCTCACGTTGAATCTTCTCCACGTATTTTTGAACAACCTCCAAGAGATATTTTAGGTCTTTGACTCTTGTTAGAAAGAGTCATTAAAAATACCTAAATAAGAAAGGACACATTGTCATAAATCAGGATTCCATGGTATCTCTGAGTTCCTGCAAGGAAGACCATGAGGAAATTCAACTGAGGTGAAAATTGAAGATGAATCTCATCTTTATGTTGAGAGTTTGAAATTCAAATAATGTCTGTTGCTTAGAAATTGCTAAAATATACCTTTGATAGTAAATATTGAAAATATTCAAAATAAGTTCAGTTTTCTAAGGAGAAAGCTATTTTGTATAAATATGTAAAACAAAAAATAAACATGTAAAACTCTCACTAACAGTAGTATAAAGTATAATTATAATGTTGGGTAATGCATTTGTGTCATTTTCTATTATGATATTTTCATTCATCTAGAAAAGAAGTGAGGAGTTTTAGGGAAGATATTGCTCTAGATTAAAAGATATTTTAAACATACAAGAACAAGTATAAAATCAGAACATTGTCTAGAACTTAATTTGTACAAATTTATTTTTATATTTATATTTTTTCATGAATTTGTAAAGTTCCAATATGGTGATTCAGTATCTTGAGATGATAGAAAATATTATGGATTTTGTTAGTTACAGAAGTTTCTTTGTGGTTATATAAGTTACATACCCTACTTTTGGTCATGTATACTGAAGCATGTTGGTATTGGAAATAACATGACATCTAGAATTTTTTTAAAAACATTTCAGAAACAGTAGGAACCATGAGGCAAAGGCTTGATAATTAATTTTTGAAATTGGGTCATGAGCACTTGCATAGCTATTATTTTATTCTTCCCCTGTGTTTAAAATTTATAAATTTTAAATTTATAAATTATAACAAAAATAGCAATTTATTCTGTATTTTTCAAATCACCATGGTGGACAAAAATAATTAAATAGTTTAATATCAACTATTGATGAGAACACACAAAAAAACAGAACCCCTATACAATGCTGATGAAATTGAAAATTTGAACAATCATTTTGAGGAATAGTTTTGCCAAATCTACTAAATTTAAAAATTAGTTGAATCTATAAACTAACAGCTAATTTTTTACTGCTTTATACCTAGAGAAAGTTTCACATTTGTCCCCGTGAGGCAAATATAAATTCGGTAATTTGGAAACTATATATGGAAAAATAAAGTTCAAATCAGAGTACTATAGGATACCAATTATAAAATGTCTCAAAACTATAAGATGGTGCCATATAAAACTTTTGTCATCATAGATTCTGTAAAGTAAGTCTAGGAAAAGAAAAATGATATACAAAATTTATTATGGTAATTACCATGTTAGTAGGGAGAGAAAATGGCTTAAAGATTGAAGTTTGGAAATATCTGTCACATTTTTCTCCCTCTAAACAATCTCAAGTAAATATGCCAGATAATAACACTCATTAAATCCGAGTGATTTTTCTACCATATGTTAGATTTTTTTCAGAATAAGCATATAACTGAAATATTTTACAATTAAATTTAAAATTAAAAGTTAAACTATCATTATTTTACAATCCTAAATCATTACAAAGCAGATAGGAGTATCCTTTTATTTGAATACACAAACAAAAATGGTAGAAGTAGGTATGTCTAAATTCTGAAATATTATGGCTTTGTTTATACTCTTCTAGATGCCAAATTGTCTATAATGGTCATACATTTCAGGGGAAGGGAAAAAATGTTTCAAATAATGGTCCACTTCTGATTGAAGAGTGTTGACAGCTGTCAGCAGTGCCAGACTGAGAAATATTCAGGCAGAGTCTGAGCTAATAAGGAAAAATGCTATCAATTAGTCTAAAAAGGGCCCTAGAAAAAAAAAAAAGCAATGGCATTTCCACCCTGCATCTGCAATCCTGGTTATGTTTTCCAGTTAGATGAATTGAATGTATGGATATAAGCATGCAAAATATTTCAATATGGAAAAAATGCTAACAGTGTGTCTCATGTTAATTTGTTTAGATTTAACCTCATTGCCAATAACTAGCCATATTTAAAAATATTAAATAAAATATAGAGTGCACTATATTTAATTGCATATTTTGAAAATATATATTTCAAGATACTTAACATACAAAAATTAAGTGACATTTCTATTAACACAAAATTACAAAATAATATTTGAATAACACTATTATAAAATGCATCAAAGGGATCCCTGGGTGGTGCAGCGGTTTGGCGCCTGCCTTTGGCCCAGGGCGCGATCCTGGAGACCTAGGATCGAATCCCACGTCGGGCTCCCGGTGCATGGAGCCTGCTTCTCCCTCTGCTTATGTCTCTGCCTCTCTCTCTCTCTGTGTGACTATCATAAATAAATAAATATTTTTAAAAAATGCATCAAGATATTATATCCAAATAGGATTATATAATTTTAATATTAGAAAATGTATTGTCTGTAATGTATTACCTTCACATATGAAGAAATTTATATTGAGGCATATTAAGTGATCTGTCTAGTAACAAATAGATATTTACCAGTAGAAGTAAGACTGGAAATACAGACTTAAGGGCATGGAATATATGCTGTGTTTTACTGAATGGAAGAAAGAAAACATGTAGATATCTAACTACATGCATGATATCTGTCACTGATAGTTCACCTTATTTAGATGGATTAAATACATAGAAATTGCACTTTAATGTCTGAACCAGTCTTGAAAGTAGACATAATAAAATGTTTTCTATTATCTCCTTTTAGAACATTTTCTCCCCTTGTTCTAAAGATTCTTGAGGTCAAATACAGGGAAGAAAAAGTCAGAATGGTGGATTTGGTGTCTGTATGGAGGAAGATAAAAGTTGAAGCTAGGAAAACATGGATGGGATAAATATAGAAACTTAATCCTATTTGTGATCTTTTTAAAAATCAAGTGAAACTTGGCATCCTCATAGAGTGACACCATACATAAAGGCTTTTAAATGGCTTTCTCAGAATCGCTAATAGGAAATATAGAAAGAAATGTGCGTGGATATAGCTTGCATACATAAGTGAGAAGAAACAATATTTCTGGACTAAAATTTGTAATAAACCATGTGCCAACTCGTTCTCTGTAGACATAGAATGCAAAACAATCTTTCTCTATCCCATTTATAAACTCTCGTTAAACATATATTTTACATATTTACTGGCACAAATGATAGCATTGTGCTACCACTAAAGCAATATAAAGTCAGAATCCCTGTGTAAAAGCCTCTCAAGTCCCCTCTGGCATTACAGCCTTCCCTACTCACTGTGAGAGGTCCTAAGATGTGGAGTAAAAAGTGCCATTTCATCCCTGAGCTGGCTAGTGTGAACTCTGTTCTCAGCGGTGGAGAGGACTGTGGATTAATAAGCACTGTATTCAGTGCTAAGCATTGACAAAATTGAGCCTGAATGTGAAAATATTCCCGAATGAGAAGAGACAGGTTCCAGTTGATGAAACACCCACTGGCAAAATATCACTTTAAAAAATCTGGTATCCCACTATTTTCCGCCTTCCACAAGTTACCAAAACACGATTTCTCATTATTTCAAGGCTAAATCACTACCTGCTTCTGCACTGAAGATTTGCCTAAAATGCTTTTTGGATAGTATCCTTCATTATACGTTGCCAATGCAATTAATCTGTATAGGAGTTAATTATATCTTTGCCACTTTAGTAATGATGATTTTAATTTGGCCATTGCATGTCCACACACTATTTCTTACCTTATTTTTCCTGTGTGATTGCAGTCAAACCTGTAAAATATTTTCTTTAGCAAAATCTTTTGCTCTTAATGTTCTTGTAAAAATAAATAACATAGAAAAAGAAAGCAAAAAAAAAAAAAGAAAAAGAAAGCAATAATTTATTTCTAATATCTAAAGTATTCTAACATCACTTCATCATTCCAGGAGGTAAATCCAGATATATTTATCCACGCTTTTAGTTTCACTGTATAACTTAAACACGCCAGGAATTCCCTGAACACTTTAAAACTATTCTTTTGGAGAGACACAGAAAACTGGTCTTACAATTAACAAAGAAACAAGTGAATAAAAACAAATTTCAAAATTCGTATTAACATAATGTTACTCAGCCATTAAGTGTGGTGTTGTAAAGGCACTTAATGTTATAGGAATATGGCTGTAACACTTTGTTAGGTGAAAGAAATAAATACAAAGAAAATGATTCTACTAATTTAGAAAAAAACAAAAAGTTGACAAATGCAGAGAAGGCCTGAAAGAGGATGCCCTCAAATGCAGATACCTGCATCGAGAAATTCTAAATGAATTAAAATTTTCCTCATCTAAATTACATGTTTTAATATTTAATACATGTCTACACATAATTATATAAAAATTATCAAACTATTTTATGAAAGCAAAGTTTATTTAGTACCATAGTGAAGATCAAGAGATCACTACTAACTACCTCTCTGGGGTTACCCTCCCAAATTTGTTGAGATGAAATGTTCCATAGGCAGCTTGGTGGAGTGAGGGGTCACGGAAGAACTGCCACCCACTAGCTGTATGATCTAACAAAAGGTTTGACCTCTGGGTACCTACTCATTTCATTTGAAAAATGAGGTTAGCATTGGTGCCTATCCCATGGAATTATCTTATTAAATGAGTTAATGTGCCTAGATACTGTCTGACACACATTAAGTGTTAAGTAAGTGTTTTGAACTACGCAAAAATAGCTACCTATAAGTGCAGGGGGGAGATCTAATGACTTATTTCTAAACTTTAAATATTCAGCTACTGTTATTTCTTCAAACAACACACATATTAAAAAAGACTTTTTAAATAACTACTACAAATAGTGTAGGATACATGTCCCCTAATGCATGTGTTCCACACGTATTTTCAAATGATTTAAATGTCATTTTTTTCTAGCATGACTATGTGACTATGACAAATAAACATTGTCATGCTTGAAATAATATGTGATATTGCATGGACGTATATAGGCTGAAAATGATCCCAGTGTGACTCAGAACAATTATGCTTTCAAAGAAGACTAATTATGACTTAAGGGATGAAAAATATTATAATCTATGCACTTATACAGTTTGTAACTGAATCTAATTATGAATTGTCTTTTCTATGACCTCCTCTTGGTTACATAAAGATAATTATTCCATCTGTGAAAACTTATAAAAATATAATATATTCTGGAAGGCTTTGGAAAGCTAAAACTAAGCTCAACTAAGGAGCTTCTCACAGAGAAAAACAGATGGCAATTAATATAACGTCTCCATCTTTAGAAAACTGTGAGTGGCTTGGTCAAAATGATGTATCAAAAGACTAATAATTTGCAATGGTCGGGAAGTTCTAAAGCTTGGGGAATAAAGGAAAACTCTCAAAATTATGGTTTCTAAAATTCTACTTAAAAGTAAGGTAAAACATTTCTCTTTGTCAATATATTTTTTATATTTTTAAGTATTTTAAGAATTCTAGTTAGTTAACATATACTGTAGTATTGATTTCAGGAGTAGAATTTAGTGATTCATCGCTTACATATAACACTTAATGCACATCCCAACAACTGCCCTCCTAAATGCCTATCCCCCATCTAGCCCATGCACCACCTACCTCCCCTCCAGCAATCCTCAGTTTGTTCTTTACTCAAACAAGCACATCTAACTTCTGATATCAAGATCCAAATGTGTGAAGCAAGCAAATTTTATAAAACTTCAGTGTGAAACAAATAGTAAAATGCAGCTCTTGGAGCTGTGAGTGGTTAAATTATTACAGGGGAAGTATTTAGGGATTCTTTTCTCTCTTAATTCAAGGAGTTATATATTTCTAAAAGGAAAAAAAGTGGAGGTTTTGAAATGTCTCTTAAAAGTCCTCTTTTATCCCATAAGTCCCTTTATAATTACTGTTAGAGCAGTGGCATGGGTGGGTTGGTGACAGGTTACAGACTAACTTCAAAGTCTAATTTTTTTATGTTATAGACAATGCCTCAAAGGGTACTGTATATTTGTGTAAATCCATTTAAAACCTTGTGGGATCCCTGGGTGGTGCAGCGGTTTAGCGCCTGCCTTTGGCCCAGGGCGCAATCCTGGAGACCCGGGATCGAGTCCCACGTCGGGCTCCCGGTGCATGGGGCCTGCTTCTCCCTCTGCCTATGTCTCTGCCTCTCTCTCTCTGTGTGTGTGTGTGTGACTATCATAAGTAAATAAAAATTTAAAAAAAATCTTTAAAAAAAAAAAAAAAACCTTGTCTACCTACTTAACAAAAGCAAGTATATTAATGCTGGAAAATGACAGGTCGTTGAACTGCTTCAGTTGAAATATCTTGGGAAATATGTCTTGCCTATTATGTTAATTCCCACATTCATGCCTATCTTTATATTTAATTTTATACAGATATATATTTTTACTTTAATCATTTAATATTATGTTAGCTTTTAATTAAATATTTTTAATCTTCTCATCAGTGCTAAAAACATTTGCAATTCTAAACATTGAAATTTTGCTTCCCTGGGTCTACTGCCTTGGGCCCAGGCTGTTTATCACTCACTTATGGGTGTTGATGTGTCCCAGCACTCGGACTAATCATGGCCCATAGAAAGAGATAACGCAAGTAAAAGAATCAATAAATAACATGGAAACAACATTGACAAAACTTGATGGCCAGCTGAATTTCGAGAGACATTGTCTGTGTAGGGAATGTCAAAGGTAGGTTTAGAAATACTGAGGTATCTATTGGCAAAACTTATAGGTGAAGATTCTAAGTGGGCACTTGGTGATTCCATACTCAGAATTGTCATTGTTATCATGGTATCTTCCCTTACATCCTGTTGCTCTCTAAGAAAAGTTTACCTTTAATTCTTTAGGATTTCTTAATGCATACCTATTTTCTGGAAGATTAGTAAACTGAAATGGCATGGAGGAGACATAAGAGAGTAATAAAAAGAAGTAACAATTTTTGAACACTGTAGGAGACATACTATTGTTTACCAATACCTTTCCCACAATTTGGCAGGGTTATGTGATTAGCTTCTTCACCATTTATAAGTAAAAGTGATGGTTATCACTTCAGAACTGAAGCAGTGAAAGGCCTTGTCTTTATCCCTACCTTCTTTTGGCAATCAGATGCTGTAGCTATGAGACAGTAGAGACTCAAAGCTTAAGGCACTGGCAATTGTGTGGAACTGAATATTGTACCCCCATAACTCTCATTAAATATTTGTGGTGTGAAGTTACTGAAAACTGGGTAGTTACTTGGCTACATAGCCTAGTAACCTAATAAAACCCCCAACTATATTCCTGGAGCCCTCATAGGTACTTCATGTTTTCTCTTGTTGATTTTCTTTGTAATTCAGTGAGAAACTAATTATTAACCTCCATTTAAGAAGAGAAGAAAGATCAAAGTGAGCTTATATAAACTAATGAGAAAAAAGGACTCACAAAGGCCAGCTACAGATAATAGCTGGAATAAAGTCTTGTCAGAGTAATAAAAGAGGCAAAAATACCTAACCTGAAAGAATATAAGAAGTTGAATAGGGTCAGAGTTGAGGAGAAATATGATGTGCTCAGGGACAAGTACATTTCCATATTAATTTCAAAAACATTATTCCAGACAGCTGCCCAAGTTAAGCCATTTCCAAGGTAACATTTTAAGGGTAAATAAGGTACAAATCTCCATGGCCTGCATAATTCTTCCTTCTAGTTCAACACTGTCTTGATTTTCCTAGGATATTTGCTCCATAGTTTTAGGTACTAAATTTATTGACCATTTTCTGATTAATTTTATTTATTTATATTTTTTTAAGATTTTATTTATTTATTTTAGAGAGAGAGAGAGAGAGTGCAAGCATGAGCAGGGGAGGAGTAGAGGGAGAAGGAGAGGAAGAGAGAGAAGCAGACTCCCTATTGAGCACAAAGTCCGACTCGGCTTGACCTCACAATCCAGAGATCATGACCTGAGCTGAAATCAAGAGTTAGACACAACCCACCGAGCCACATAGGTTCCCTCCTCAAGAGTTTTAAAGCAAATACTTAAAATATTTCATTACTGAGTTTAATTTTTCCTTGTGATTCATATATTGGCCAGTTGTTACATTTTAATGTTGATAGTCTAAAGACTAAAGCATAGATAGACCTAAATCTCCAATAGTACTAGTAATTATATTTCTTCCTTCTCCTGCCCACTAACCCAACTGTTAAATCGTAATCTCCTAATAATTATCTGACTGATAGATTCAATTCAGCTTATTTAATTCAGGAAAGATTAGTTGAATTATTATGGGTGGACACTTGTATGTTCAGTCCTGTAGATTTCTATTTCCAATTTTAAACTCAGAGCCTATAAGCATATGCTTGAGTTGTATGTCAGAAGAAACTTTGAAAAGTCAAGGGCAGGGGATCCCTGGGTGGCTCAGTGGTTTGGCACCTGTCTTTGGCCTGGGGTGTGATCCTGGAGACCCAGGATCAGGTCCCGCGTCGGGCTCCCTGCATAGAGCCTGGTTCTCCCTCTGCCTGTTTCTCTCCTTCCCTCCCTCTCTCTCTCTCTCTCTCAATCTCTCTCTGTGTCTTTCATGAATAAATAAATAAAATCTTAAAAAAAGAAAGTCAAGGGCACAGGGATCCAGTGGGAGATAACCAAGGACTCTCTAATCTCACAACACCAAGTAATAAATAATTATCAATAATTTAAAAGTTCATCACATGCATACATACATACATGCAAAAATTTCAAAAATTTCACTTTTTTCCCAATTTTCACATAGAAAGGCTTTTAGTAAACATTAAGTGGGATATTGTGAGCTTTGTCATATACTTTACTAAGCCAAATAAGTTATTTTTTATTCCTAGTTTTTAATAAGTTTTTGTTAGGGTGTCTGGGTGGCTCAGTTGGTTAAAGTGTCACACTCTTGATTTCAACTCAGGTCATGATCTCAGGGTCCTCGGATCCAGCCCCATGTTAAGCTCCATGCTCAGCAAAGGAGTCTGCTCAGGGATTCTCTCTCTCCCTCTGGCCCCTTCTCCCACTTACATGTTCTCTCTCTCTCTCAAATAAATAAATAAATATTTTTTAAAATGAAGAAAATAGTTTTTGTTTTATGTTTTTTTTTTTAATTGAGATTATGAATTGAGATTACCACAAGGTGTCTTTCTTTTCATTTGGTCTGATAAGGTACAGAATGGAGTGAATAGATTCAATAATATTGAGACATTCTTGCATTCCTAGTGTATACACACTGCTCTCTATGTATATAATACATAATAAAAACTTAATATATAAAGTATAATTCATATATTATGTATTTTCTATAATATATGTTGTAGATAGTATAAATATGTTACACAGAATATAAATTATAAGCTACATAATATAGACTATAAAGCATATGATGATTTCCAGTTAATATCATATGCAAAACTATTCTGTTTATTTCCGACAGCATCTTTTTAGACCTTAGGATCTTATATCTACATAAATTGAATTGAGAAATTGTCATGACTTGGGTCACTGTAGTATGCTTTATGAGAGTAGATTTAGTTTTAGATGATCCCAAGTAGATTTTATCTTTATAATTGTTGAATCTGATTCATTTTTAATTTTTATGACTAGAAGTAATCAAAGTTGCATTACACAAACGAAAAATTTGTCTAAATAAGTAAAACAATTCATTTATTTCAAGACTTACGCACATTGGTGTGTGCCTGTGTGTATATGTGATTTCTATACAGGTTGAAGACTAAATTATAATTCATGCAGATGGACCACTGATTGACCAATTAGAATATAATATGTATATCACATTTCTTTTATTATCAGTTTAATTCGAATGAAGTCACAGCTTTCAGATAGTATAGAACCAATAAGTAATGATTTTCAAAATTAAAATTAACTAAAAAAAATTAGGAAAGTAAAAATTTCAAAGAATGATGAATAAGGTACACTTTCACGATTTCTTTCTTTTTTTAAAAGATTTATTTATTTATCTCGGAGAGAATGAGAGTGGGGGGAGTGGCAGATGGAGAGAGAGAGAAAATCATAAGCAGCCTGATGAAGAGCTCAATCCTACAACTTTGAGATCATGAGCTGAGCCAAAATCTAGAGTCAGATGCTCAGCTGACTGAGCCACCCAGACACTCCTCTTTTGGAGATTTCTTGATCCAGAAATAGATCAAGGCAGTTTGACAAAATCACCAGTTACCATGTACGTAGAATGCAAATTTCCACAATCACAGTAAAATGAAGCATTTCCTCCCAAAACATTGTTTGGATAAACATGAAATCCTATCAGTTAATTATTCTCATCACATAAGTGATATCTGGCAAATTGAATTTATATATCACCATAGAAACAAGAAAAAAATATTTTCTTCTTAGCAACAATGCATTTTACCATCTTGAGAATTTATTATAAAATTATTTATTTGGTCTTCAATTTCCATTTTGCATATCTTATTTTGTTTTTCAATTGTTAAAAATCTTTTTAGCTACTGCTTACTACAGTAAATAAAGACACAGTTGCACCGTATTTGACATTTTTTGCTGATGTTGTATTAGTAGCTACATAATACCGCGTCAAATATGTCATCTAAATGTTCCTTTCTCCAATTATCAATTGTTTTCAGTACATATTCTTTATAACTCTAATAGCAATAAATGTATTCTACCGTCAAAAGCAATACTTAGTAAGCACCACTGCCAAATGATGTGGAAAATATAATTTTGTATTGAAAAATGCATAATATAAACATGACTTTTTAAAGACCTAAATCTTAGTGAATGGAAAAATTTTAAAGTCATACACTCGATTTTGTGTGTGTGTGGAATCAATGCAAAATTTAAAAATGTATGACACAGTACCTGATTCATATGAACTGATTAAAATATTAAAGCATTTTAGCTACCATGCAAACATTATAGTAATAATTATTATTTTAAAACATGAGCAAACATGACAAAACTATTATTTTGTGCTAGACATGATTACATTTTTCTACTTAAAATTTTTATTATGCATATGGAGAATTCTTTGTTATTTAAATAAGAATAAATAATAACTTGGTTGATTCAGTCCCTCAATTTCTGAGAAATGATTTACTTACTTTATTCACATTAGAATTAACTGAAAACCAAATAAAATGTAGATTCCATACTCCACAGATTCTTATTCACCATTTAGGTGATCATAATGAGCTCCAAAGTGATTCCAGGCAAGTAGTCCAAGGATAACACCACCACCAGCCATCATCATCATCATCATCTTGTCTAACATGTATTGGGAGCTTTTTTCTTGATTATTACTTTACAAAGAGTATGCCATTTTTAACTGATTCATCTTACAATACTTCTATGGTATATGTTCCATTATTTTTGATAAATGCAGAGAGTGAGCAAATAGAAGTTAACTCGATTTGCTTAGTCATGTAAGAATCTGCCAGGCTGGAGTTAAACCCAAGCAGTTTACTTCCTCCAGAGCTGGTACCCTTAACTTTGCAGGAACCATTTTCTAGAATATGGATACCATTTTGGAAAAGAAATATATGGGTAGATGCTGGCCAGGGTTTCCAAATTTTCATATTTATTCTCATATGGAAAAAATGCTTAGGATGAACTTCAATGTTGTAATATGTATTTATATGCTAATCATTTACATCTACAACTTTTACCACCATAAAGATATTTCATAAAAACATACTCAAAATCGAAATACAAGAGTATAAGGTAAAATATCAACATAAATAGAATTTTTCATATTTTGCCACAGCTCAGTTGATGGTCCTGGGCACACTCTATGTTACCTATAGGACACTATATGAGGGAGTCACCTATCTGGAGACTGCTTCGCAAAGTGCAGGAGCATAACATAGCCATTTTGATTACTTAATTTCATATCTCCCACCTTAACTTGTTTTTCTCTCTCTTCAAGAGAACAATTTGCATGGGTTCTTGGACAGACTTTTACTTTATGCCCTGATCTTATGGTAGTAACGTTCTGGTTGTTGCATTATACCTGCAATAGATGGTTCTTATAAGTAATACATATTGAGGATAGGAATTAAATCAAATGAACAGTATAATTTTTATCTGGTTCTTTTTCTTAATTATTTTACTTAGTTAAATCTTCATTTAATATTAAATTAACGATTAGCATTAAGGAGAATCTGCATAAAATGTAAAGATTTGTGTCTTTATAATATTATAGCGGCATGGCACTAGTCAAAGTACTTAAACATTCTCAGATTGAGTTTCTCCAACTGCAAAATGAGATAACATACCTAACTTCTAGGTATGCTGTGATAAATCACACAAAAATAACAAGCTGGATGTGGAGCATATTAAATGTTCAATAAAGGTAGTTATTATTATATCATAAAAACATGGCATTTATTTAAATATTTCTAATCTCAAATTTCTTTGGAAAATTCTAATTCATCACCTCCTAAAGTGCAGAAGAGAATCACTAGTAAGTCCTCACTGTTACAAGAATAAAAAATCAAAGGAATAACTGTCAATATGCATTATGCTTAAATCATTCAGGATAAAGCTCTTTCTGACTCAAAGCAATTGGGAATGGGAAACATTTCCTAACGATTACAAATGATTTCAGGTTAATACACCCAAGGCTAATGTGTACAGTTTCTATTATGTGAAATGCCAGGATCTGGTAGGAGACAGGAGTAGAAATGTGCATAATAAGTCACAGGACCTAAGACACTTCAGAGATATCAGAAGGATAAAACCATTATAAGTCCATTGTCACATCTAAATATAGAAAAGTTAATTTCTATCATCTTATAACTTGAAGTTCTCTCTACCTACCTGTCTACCTTTCAACTTCATTGAATAGAGAAATATATAGCTTCAAGACAAAAACTGTAATGATATTTGAGGATCCTTAAATCAATCACCTTGGTCATTGCCAGAAAAATATCTATGAAGTCTGAAAGTATTCAGTCTCTATTCCCCACTCATACAATAAGACTTCCCAACAATTTTCACGTTACTTATTATGGTTCCTTTTGGGGAAAGACTCCAGTTGAAAGAAAAAGTCCAAGTCAAATACAAAGCATAAAAATATAACTGAAAATAAGCAGAAACAAATGCCAGGTTGAGAACAACAACAACAACAACAACAAATATAAAGAAATAAAGGAAAAAAGAAAGAAAACCAAAAGTTCCTTAGATAAATAAAAGATACTTCCTCAATGAAAGAATTATAGCTTGAAAGAGTATTTAGAGAACAGGAATTGTAATTCCTGGCTACTTTTTAAAGGTGTGTATAGGAGGAAATTTTGAAAGGTAACTTTGAAGAAAAATCTTAATAGAAGAAAGAAGGCATAGGTAGAAAAAAATATGATAAAAATGATTACTAGAGGACTAATTCAAAAGGCACAACATAAAAAAACTCAAAGATATGGAAAGGAAATATTATTACAGAATAAACATCCATTCACTCTCTCCACATTTTCTCATCCAATTTATGGAAAATGCAACCTGGCTTTTCCCCCCAGTACTAAAATTCACTCATCCATCCAGGTCAAGAGGGCTCCCCTTTATTTCTTTAACAAAATTCAATAAAATCTTTTCTTTCCTTTCTGAAATCAACTTTATAGTGGCATAGCACACTGTTACCTTCATCATAACTGCACTCCCTTTTTAAAACTTCTCTCTTTTTTGGCTTGGAAAGCTCTACACTCTTTCAATTCCTCTTTCACCTCAAGAATCTCTATTTCATCTTATTGTTCTCTTCCTTAAATACTAGAGTTCCATTCTTCAGAATACTTTGCCCATTCTATATGTGTGATAATATCTGCGGATTTTATGTCTACAATTAATCTCTATATGCTAAAATATCGCAAAAGAGTCTCAACAGTTCATATTTATCTCTTTCTTTAATTATAGACCTACTTTCCAAGAGGCATTTCAAAGTCCATACCCCAAAAATAAACCATTATCTTTTATTGCTCATTCCTGTTCATCATTATGTTTTTTTCTCTCACTGAATGAAACCAGTATCCACTCAAAAACTGACACTTGAATAAGGAATCCCCTTTCAACATTCTCTTTATTTTACCTTCTGTACATATTCAAGCTTTATCTATGGTCAATTCTACCTCTTAGTCTCGCAAATATATGCACTCACTTCCTATAACCTCCAAGTTCTTAATCCATGACTTCTTCTCATGAATTGTTTCCCATACCAGCAAGATAAACTAAATGATATTTTTAAATTAGAAAATATGTTTCAGGAGCATTAAAGTTCTCACACCATTTTATCTACTGAATTCATGTCTGAAATTTTATACTAAGGAAATAAATTGGAATTTAGAAAATTTGGTGCAAAATGTTGTCTACCAATGTATTATTTATCACATAAAAATATAAACTAATAGTTGAAGCTATTTAATTTTTGACATACTCAAATGTTTAAAGAGACTAGACAGAATTATGACAATGAGAATTGTATGGTAGAAAGATTTAGTCGTTGACAACACTCATGGTATCGGGAAAGGAGAGTTCCATAATGAGTGTATCTAATTTTTAAAAAAATCAATGTTAACAAATGCACATGAAAATAGCTATCGTTCTTAACTTGTCTTGAAAAAAGGCCATACCAATATTGTTAAGTAATTTACCTATAACCAAAACTAACATGCACCCTAAGTGCCCAGATTTGTTTTTTTTATACTATTTGTCAATTAAAAAGAAAACAAACAAAAAGTAGTACATCTTGCTGAATAGCTAAAGAGAAGTTTTAGGAGGGATTAAAGCAGAAGAGAGTGGGTTGAAGAGTGATTAGAGCCTAGAACTGATGAGTTCGAAAAATAGATGAGTCATTCAAAGTAAATTTTAACAGAGGAAAAGCAGAGATCTCTTCACTGGGCAGTTTGGATTTAAGGAAAAATGTTTTAAGATAGAAATGCAGTTTTTGAGACTCTGTTTGTTGGACAAATGAGCAATAAGCAAAGATGTTGCAAAGAAAAAAATAGACCAAGCACCAAAGTATATAAATTCTGTTCATTGTGATGAATCAATAGCAATAATATAATCATTTCCTTACACTTCACTGACTTGAAAATTAAAAGAATAAATTCAAGAAATTTCACATTTTTAATCTCTTAGATTGTTTCATGTGTTAGGATGATACTCAAATCAATTTCAAAACTGAAAAAAAATGAATTGGTAAGGAGTTTAATTTAGTATTTCAATAGTTATCCACAAAAAGTTTGGAGTAGAATTATAATAAATTTTGGATCATAATATGGATTGTATGTTTCAAAGGACAGGTTTTAAAAAATAAATGAAAATATATAATTATTTTGGAACAAAATATTTTTGCACAAACACCTCTGTGAAAAAGGAATTGAGTTTCAAATTGTATAATAAAAAACTCAATGCTTTCTTAGTTTCTTTATATAAAACATACAAATAAAAAATTCTAGGGATGCCTGGGTGGTTCAGTGGTTGTGCATCTGCCCTTGGCTCAGGGCGTGATCCCAGGATCCTGGGGATCCGGTCCCTCATCAAGCCCCCCCATGGAGATCCTGCTTCTCCCTCTGCCTATGTCTCTGCCTCTTTACCTGTGTCCTTCATGAATAAATAAATCTTAAAAAAATCTATATCATTTGTTTTATGTTTTTGCTTTCGGAATGTAAGTTAAAATAACTTAGTAGACTACAATTATTTTTGACGAGTTCACATTTTTAAAGTTAATCTTGTTGAGTTTATTTAGACTTTATGGTCATAAGAATACAATTTGAAGACAAAATTTCAAACCAGATGGACTAGTTTAGTAGAATATTTGATCAACTATTTTACATTCTGAGGATATCATTTTATGATTGTATGCTATTAGCTGTGTAAAAAGAATGGCCAAGTAATGTACTTTAGTAAATATAATATTGGAAACATCTCAAGAGGGAGATTTTTTTTTACATCCCTTTAACATGAATGTCATGCTTACAGAGTAGATAAACCCCTACTCCCTAATTCCCAAAATAAGAGATTGGGTATATCACTTTAATTCTAAATAAAATGTATATAGGAAAATTTAGAAGAGATACATATGTAAATCTAGAAAAAAGTGTATCTCCAAGAGATGGGATGGGTTTAAAATACATATACATTTCAGGAAGAAAAATCAGCATGAATATAATTAATTTGAGATATGAATGGATTTAAAAAGCATGTTGAAATAGATTCTTTAAATTTTTTATTCCTTTGTAATTGATTCCAGAGAAGATAGACAAGTTTCCTTTCAGATAAATGCAAAAGCATTCAGTATAATCTGATGAATGAATGAATTGACTTTTGACTGACAAGATGTCTTTTTTTCCCTGAAACTTATATTATGTGGACTATGAGTCACTCCCTTTAATGTGTAGAAGGAGTTAACACGTTCTGTGAAGAGATGATGTTCTTACATGAAATAATCCCTCATTATATTTTTTAATCCTGCAACCCTAACATCATTTTGTTTCTTAATATGTAGAAAGCAGCTAATTAATAATTTACTAAAATTTGGGTACTTAGCTCACATATATACAGTGTTAAAAGTGCATTGTTTGTTTCTATTTCCCTATAATTCAAATGCTCAATGATAATACAAAGTCACATAATTTCATAGAAATAATATTTATGATTTAAGAGCTGCATGTTTTTAACATTGGTTTAATACACATACTCATACAATGACAACATTGCTCCATATCTTTAAAATAGTTTAAATTTAAATTTTATATAAGTAACTTTATATATGTATCATATACTACATAAAATGTCATACAACAGAAGAAACAACAGGTGTTGACGAGGATGTGGAGAAAGGGGAACCCTCTTGCACTGTTGTGGGAATACTAACTGGTACAGCCACTCTGGAAAACAGTGTGGAGGTTCCTCAAAAAATTAAAAATAGAACTACCCTACAATCCAACAACTGCCCAGTAAGTATTTACTCAAAGAATTAAAAATACTAATTCAAGGGGATGTATGCTTCCCAATGTTTATAGCAGCATTATTTACAATAACCAAATGATGCAAATAGCCACGTGTCCATCGACTGATGAATGGATAAAGAGGATGTGATACACACACACACACACACAAACACACAAATATTACTGAGCCATAAAAAAAGAATGAAATCTTGCCATTTGCAACAATGTGGATGGAGCTAGAGAATATTAGGCTGAGTGAAATAACTCAAAGAAAGACAAGTAACATTTGATTTCACTCATATGTGGTTTTGTTAAGAAAGAAAACAAACTAACAAAGAGAAAAAGAGAGAGAGAGAGGCAAAGCAAGAAACAGATTCTTAACTATAGAGAATAAATTGATGGTTACAAAGAAGAGGTGTGTGTGGAGATGGGTTAAATAGGTGATGGGGATTAAGGAATGCACTTGTGATTAGCATTTATGGAAGTGTTAAATTATTATATTATATACCTGAAATTAATATAACACTAAATGTTAACTAAATGTAATTAAAATAAAAATGTTAAAAAATTAAAAATAAGAATATGAGGGACAAGAAATAATAAAATGGTATGGAGTTTTAACAAATAATTAGTGTGGTCTTAAAATTATTATATTATAAAAAAATCAAATTTATATATATATATTTGAAATCTGTCCATAAACAAATACTCACACATATATCTGTGCATGCAAACACATTTACCCATTTTTAACAGCCTTTAAGAAGGTATTTTTAATGGCTATATGTTATTTTATTAAGATATAGAGCATGTTATGTTACTCAATCATTTATAATTATTTTTGTTCCAGATATTCTTCTTTATGTACTTTTAGATTATTTAAATATGATAAAGTTCCAGAAAAGAGGCTTACTGGGTCAAAAATTTGGCACAACTGTTTTGTTTGTTTGTTTGTTTTAAGGAGTAGGAGTAGAATTCAGTGATTCATCATTTACATACAACACCCAGGGCTCATCACAAGTCCCTCCTTAATACCCATCACCCATCTAGTCCATCCTCCACCCACCTCTCTCCATTTACCACTCAGTTTGTTCTGTTAGTGAGAGTCTCTTAAGGTTTGCCTCCCTCTCTTTTTCTTTTCTACCCACCTTCCTCTACATTCATCTCTTTTGTTTCTTAAATTCCACATGTGAGTGAAATCATATGGTATTTGTCTTTCTCTGACTGACTTTGTTTAGCATCATACACTCTGGTTCTACCCATGTCATTGAAAATAGCAAGATTTCATTCTTTTTGATGGCTGAGTAATATTGTATTATCATACATGCTCATTTATTACTAACCAATCATTTTGAGTCAAATCCTGATAGGCCTATAGAATTGGTATACTCTACAGACATTGGATAAAAGAGAGGAAATACCAAAGAAACACCAATGTCTTATATAGACACAAAGGCAACAGCCTTATTTAGGAGACTTATATCCACCTGAAAAGTGGTGCTATGGCCTCTTTATTTTTCACCAGTATTATGGTAAATAATAGGTTATATTTTGCTTTACAATTCAAAAGCACTTTCAAGCATTATCAAGAAGTACTTCAATAACAAACTGCAATACCATTAAAAAGTTTTTAGAAAGATGCATCTATATCCTGTTCTCTTTATCTTTTTAATGTTCTAGTTACATTTTATGTTTCTCTCTGCATTTAGTAGAATTCTCTGTTTATCAAAAAAATGTCATAGAATCTTCACTAGAGATTTAAAAAGTCTCTGCTAGAGACGAAAAAAATAAAATAAGTGGCAAACTTTTGAAACTTTTGGAAACAATGTAGCTATAGTACAATTTAAAGACAGAAAAAATGGTGGCATTTTTCTTTTCTATGATTTATGTATAATTTGTTCATTTCCACAGAAATGACATTTCTAAATTTTGCACATAGAGAAAATTACCTAGGTTATTTTAAGCCATAATTGATTGCCAAAATTATTCCCACTTTAATATACTACCCTACAAATTTACAAAGTTCATTTATCATGTAAGTTCTTAGAATGAACAAATAAAACGTGGATATGCTGATCCTGTATGTTGATACGTCATTGTCCAATACTAACATTTCAAACCTGACTAGGTATGTCAAAGCAAAATCTCTGACTACTATATGTTTTCCTTTAATTTTAAAACATTCTTTGATGATTCTGAATGTCTTTTATTGAGTAGTGCAATGAATTTCTGACAAAAACATTTCTGCTTTACTAATTCTAAAGTGGTTTTTAAAGTGAGACATGAATGCTCTTACTGGATCATATCAGAATTTTCAAGATGGAATGCATCATTTCAAAAGGAAACTGATTTGTTGTAAGTTATAAAAAGGTAGTTTTAGAGCATTTTAGGTGGATTTTTTCTAGTGAGTGGTGATGAGAGTTGAAAACTAATGGCATAGGTTTTTTAAAAAGTGTCAAACATCTTTCTGGTCACTTTAGCAAAAGTCACTCATTTCTCAAATCCGAGAGCTGTCAAAATCAATGCTAGAAAGGAAGGATTCATGTGGGGTTATTAAGTTTCATGTTTGTTTATTTTTCATCCTCAATCTGTTATGCCAAAGCAAAGATACAGGTATTGGAAGATCATAAATATCAGAGGGAATTGTCATGACCACAAAATATAAAAGTTCCATTTTCTCATATTTATGATCATGGTTCTCAGTAGCAATAAATCCCAATTGAAAGAAAGGTATATGAAAAGACCAATATATCCTATTAAATCATGTGATACATATATTTCTATTATATTACTACTCAATAACATGTTAAATACCACTCTGTAACACTTTGAATATAATAATATTTAAAGGGTTCGTGTTAAGAGCATGTGTGTCAAAAAATTCAATATTAGGTTTTTTTAAAGATTTTATTTATTCATGAGAGATGAAGAGAGAGTGGCAGAGACATAGGCAGAGAGGGATGCAGGCTCCCTGCGGGGAGCCTGATGCAAGACTCAATCCCAGGACCCTGGGATCATGACCTGAGCCGAAGGCAGACACTCAACCACTAAGCCACCCAGGTGTCCCTCAATATCAATTTATATTTACTTATCTGTTATCTTTCATCAAATTATACATATCTTGATTATGGCAAATTCCTGGAGGATGGGTCTGATTTCTTAAGAATGAATGGGAAGCATTTGTGCAAATCATTCTCAAGCATCTTACTTTATGATACTTTAATTGAACTAATTTTTTAAAAAGTTCCCAGGGAAAAGCACATTATAAAGATTCCAAAGGGGAAAACAAACCAAAACAAAACATATAAATAGATAACATATTCTTTAACACTTCTACAGTTTGTGTGTGAAATAGAAACAGAGAGAGAGAGAAAGGTAGAGAGAAAGTGGGTTTAAGCATAAAAGTATAAGTATAAATATTTCAATATTTTATTGGGGCACAAATAAAGAATTACTAAAATTGAGAACTGAAAATACAGATATAATTTACATAATAATATAAGACATTTCAGTCATTGTTATAAAACCTCAGTAAGGGTAGCTCAGTGGTTGAGCGTCTGCTTTCGGCTTAGGATGTGACCCCAGAGTTCTGGGATCAAGTCCCACACAGGCTCCCCACAGGGAGCCTACTTCTCCCTCTGCCTATGTCTCTACCTCTCTCTTGCATCTTTCATGAATAAATATAATCTTAAAAAAAAAAAACCTGGGTAAAGCAGAAAACACATTTAAGTAGAATAAGTCATCTAGAGGTGATTTCTAGATCTCATAAAATGATTATTTTGTAAAAATTGAATAATTTTAGATTTTTCCTTTTGTAATGTTTATTCTTTTTTGGGAATATGCTTATTGGTTACACAATTGGTAAACAGAAATGTCCACATTATATTAAAATTTCAATACTTTCAAATTAAAAATTATAATGTGTGATACTTAAACATCTAAAGTATTTAGAATTTGGAATAAAGGAAATTATATGTATATTACCACATTACTTGATATTGCAAATTTATCCAAAATAAAAATATATTACTACATTTGTAAATATTTTACATAAACGATGTCTTCTCTATAGATATATTAGTTCAAAAATGAATTCCTAGATCTAAAATATGAATTTATATAAAGAAAACATTTGCCATTCTACTTAGAAATATTTTTTGCTACCTTCATGTGTTTTTTTATATGGTAGTTACAGATTTACTAAATCCTTTTGGCAAATTTACATGGAATATTTTATTAAAATTAGTAATCCTATTAAACTTACTTGTAATAAATTAAAACTGAAACAATATTAAATATCTTTCACAATTTGCATTTCCTTATTTACACTTTTGTGTCTTTCATATTTTGTGTGTCTGATGAATTAACCTTTTTAATACATGTGATGGATATAATTCATTGCAAATTAATATGTGAACATGTTTGAATATGTATTTGTCTATATTGATAAGATGCTCAAAGGTTTACTATTATTATTATTATTATTATATTCTTAATTACTTAAGCTCTTTTGCTTTCCGACTTTTCTAAATTCAATAAAATGTTTGATAGTCAAAACAACTGACAAAGAGGAAGAAAATAAAATAATTATATCAACTTTGAGAATCGATTGTCCTTCAAAGAACATTTAACTTTCTTCAGATATGCAGAAAGCCCCACATTGAATATTATTTCCCAAGAAGTAAATAATTAATTGCATTAAAAATATTTATATTTTTCACATATTTTTAAGGTGACTTTATTGTTCAGAGCAGCCGATAGTACAGAGATAAATACACAGTAAGTCAAAAATCAAAATCCTAGAGAAAAAAAAGAAACAGTAGTGATACATCCTTCTCAAGAAATTTAGTGTTTAAATATTCTGGATACGAGCAACTTTTATTTTCTTCAATCTGAATTGTAGATATGGCAAGTTTTTCTCACAAATATTTGTTTTAGAGATAGTTTAATATACACATTGTGAGTTAAAATTTTTTAGAATTTTTTTCCCTTATAAGCACAAACTAACAAAGTGCTTCTCAAGAACTTTTTGGCCCTATATTCATTGAGGTAATTTATATATTTAAATAGACCTAATTATCCCGTTCTTACCTGTGTATCTTCAAGTTCTAGGAGTTCTGCAAAAATTGAAATTCAAAATTCATGATAAACACATGAGGAAGAGTAGTAGAGAGGGTTCTTATTTTGCCTCACAGACTCCTCATCAAAGCTGACATGTGTCACACTGCTCTGAGTTACAGAGGCTTGCACTTTTAGTACCAGACCACCAGTATGTCACTGCTTACAGAATGCTATTTTGGGTCCTCTGAGTACAGCCATGAACACTGAGCCTTTTGTGCAAAATATCATAAGGGCACTCTGATGTCCGTTCATAGGCTGGGATTAAAATGCAGAGAGCTCCAGCAAGTGGTATGAGTGGCTTTTTTTTTTTTTTTTCTCCTTTTCCCTAACAACAAGCAAAAGGAAAATAAAGTGCTTATTGGCTTGAGGTGATAAGGAGGGAATTCAACTTCTGTAAGAGAATCCTACAAGTGAAAAGGACATGCCCTCTACTTGGGGATTAGCTGATGAAACAAATGATCATTTAAAACAGGCACAAAAGTTACTAAAAAAGAGAAGAGCTTTTCCACTCTGCATCTATGCCTTCTGGCTGCTGCTTAATTCAGTCTTTCTGCTCAGGAATCAAGGAAAATACAGAAAGAGAGGGCAATGTCTAAATGAAAATCCTTTTCTTTTCCTTGGTTTATTTATTACCTAAATAGACTTATTTTATTACATTTATATAAAATTAAATTATATAATTTATTAAATTTATAATCAAATTTGTAATTAAATTATAATTTTGTTATTTATTATGATACATAATAGTAAGCTATCTGCTGATTACCAAAGCTGTTTTTAGTTAAAATTATTTTTGTATCAAATCAGAGAGGTTCAGATACATGAACGGTACCTAACATAAAACAGTGCTACATCCACGATTATGTCTCAAAAACTCAATATTTTTAAGGTTTACATATGCAGTTATTGTGAGGAGACAACCACAGATTCCAGAAGGATACTTGCATTCTACAGTATTGGGACCATATACATGTTCATTGTTTTTATCATAACAAGGGAAGGATAGGAGGAAAGAGATTATAACTAATCCCAGTGGTAACTAATTTGATAATGTGATGTCTACTTTGCTTACCTCATATTTAAGTTCACAAAAATAAAATTAATTATCATGTGTTAAATAAATGTTAGATGCCTCTGTAACGTGAGTCAAAACCAAAAATAAGCTTTTTCCCTCAAGCATTTTTTAAAACTTGTGTTAAGAACACTTAACATGAGATCTACCCTCTTAAATTTTAAAGTACATAACACAGTATACTAAACTACAGACAAGATGTTGTACAGCCAATCTCTAGAATGTATTTATTTTACATAGTGACTTTATACCCCTTGAGCAACTCCCCATATCTCCCTGCCCAGACCCTGTCAACCACCATTCTACTCTCTGCTTCTATGAGTCTGACAACTTTAGAAACTTCATATAAGTGGGATCATGCAGTATTTATCCTTCTGTGAATGACTTCTATCATTTGCATAATGTCCTCTAGTTTCACCCGTGTTCTAGTGTTTATGTACAAATCTAACCTTTTATGGATATTGTTTCCTGTCTTGATATCACTTGAAGTTCTGCTTTAGGTTGCAACTATACTTTTTCAACCTGAGAGTAGTATGTTCATCACAATCCAAGGCTTATGATATGGTGTAAATGTGCAAGTGCAAGTCAGCATTGGCTATGCTGCTTGCTGTATCGGTAAATGGATAATCACTATGGCAGAAGTTACACTGAAACAGGATTAAATTTTCTGAAGAATGTAGGGTTTGGAACTACATGTTTTCAAATGGAATACCATTGACATAGATTTGCAATTTTCTTAAGTGGAAGATATATCATAAAACACCTATGCAAAGTGACCAACTAGATTTGGTTTTAATATAGACACAAAGTATTTTAGTTTTTTGTCTTTGTTTTTTTCCATTTTTTGAGGAGGGAGAGAACAGGAACTGGAGGGAGGGGCAGCAGGAGAAGGAAAGAGAAAATTAGAGACAAAGTTCTTTAAATTACTAAAGAAATGTTTGTCCTCCCTGGAGGGTAAGAAGGATTAACATCAGATTAGCTGGAATCGAGTAGTCTCTATATCTATGCCACAACCAAGAATGTATACCGGCTGGACTGATGGGACTAGTCACCATAAAAACTCAGGGATTACCAGAAGTGCATTTTTCTTATACCAGGAAGAAAAGTACATGAAATCTTTCCCACATGTAGAAAGAGTAAGAAATTGTGAATACTGAATGGAACATGACAGTATAAGAATGGAGAGTCTCTGCATTAAGTGCATCATTACCCATATGAGAGTCAAAGCCATTACACTTGGATTACTGGAGCTCTCCACACCACAGCATAAGCATGAGGAAGGGGTGGATAATGCCTGAGACATTGATCCTGTTTCATATATAGAGAAACATTCTGAGAAATTTATAGAAACAGGGACGCCTGGGTGGCTCAGCGATTGAGTGACTGCCTTCAGCTCAGGGTATGATCCTGGAGTTCCGGGATTGAGTCTCAACATCAGGCTCCTTGCATGGAGCCTGCTTCTCCCTCTGCCTGTGTCTCTGCCTCTCTCTCTCTCTCTCTTTCTCTCTCTCTCTCTGTCTCCCATGAATAAATAAATTAAAAATCTTTAAAAAAAAGAAATTTATAGAAACATTCTGTTAAACAATTAACAGCTTTCCCATGCAATCTGAGTAGAGTCTACAAATGCCTTCTGCCAGCAGGCTGAGAAACAGAGCGTGATGTTCCAGATGCTGTTAGCCAGGACTGCATTGAGTTAATCTAAATAAAAATCTGAATTAAAATGTTTCAACTCATCAATGTTCTAAAGAGCGACTCATTGATTTATTGATTACTTTTCTTCTTTTTATTTTTTTTCTGATTTCTTTTTTTAAACCAAATAATTAAGTAATGTAAATCTATTGACTAAGTAAAGAATGGATCAGCTAATGAAGCTTAGATCTAACAGTAGAGAGAAGATGAAAATCACGTTATTCAGATTCTGACCTGTCCCTAGAGGATGAACCAGATCTATTTACTTCACAGCATACTCTATTAAGGTCCCTCCAATTAGATAGGTAGGCTTAGTCCAATCAGCTGTGGTCAGGATGGTAGCATATAAAGTCTACATCATCATCACCACCATCTTGGGGCATACCATTTCTCAAATTAAATTTTATTCATGATGGTTTTGGAAGAAAAAAAAAAAACCTCAGGATACGTGAAGATAGAAAAAAATTGAAAATGTCCAAAAAGGGTTAAATAGTAAAGAAATATTACACATACATAGAAAAGATAAAGTAGACTAAGGGTTAATTGACCTGGTGACTTCACACTATTAGTTTTCCAGGTTTGTTTGCTCTCTTCTTACACTTAAGAGTAATCTTTTCCCAAGAGTCCCTAAAACACTCAGCTTTTGTCCTATTGACTAAAATAATTATTTGTTCTCATATCTGAACAAATTATGCCAAAGAGAAATGCTGAGAACCATTAAGTAACTCCCACACTTGGTAGTAAGAACTACTTGGATGAGAAACAGGGTAATTTCCCCCAATGAGGGTGGGGTAATTGGCAACCAATGGTATTCACTATAGACTTGTGTGTAAAAAGTTGAAAATAAAAACAATAACTTCTGCTACGCATGATTTATAGATGTTATTCTTTACTAATAGTCTAATCTGCTATACTTCCCTTCTCGTTTGAAGAGTGTGCATATATCACAATGATAAATGGGAGAAACTGAAATAATGATTAAAACAACATAAACAAGACACTGGCTAATCCATATACTTCAAACAATAACATTTTTTTTTTTTTTTTTTTTGTCAAACTCAGTAAAACTTGGCTCCTGGTAAAGAAACATTTTTTTTTAATATGGTAACATGTTGTAGTGCCTTAGAAGATTTATCCTTTATTTTTTTTTTGAAGATTTATCCTTTAAATTATAGTTGCAGCAGCCCTTACTTTGATATAATTAAAATTTATCTGTTCATATGTATCCATATTTTCTTATTTTTCTTTTGTTTTCTGTTTTGTTTTGTTACTGTTTTCTTCTGTGAGCAGACATTGCTTTGGAGTTCTGCATCCAAGGAGTAATTTTGTTTGATTAAACTATAACATAAATCGAAACAGAGAAAATTGGCAAATGAATAAATACATAAATAACAAAGGTTCCCATTCTATAAAAAAAAAACATACTTAGTTGGCACTACATCAACAACCTAAAATATGGACATATAATCCCAGAAATGTAGAATCATCACCTCTGATTCCTAGCTCTATGTCTCTCTATTAGTTAATCATCTATCATTTTTACTTTTGCAAGATACTGTGTTAAGGTTATAGTTGCACAAAGGCAAATAAGGCTCTGACCAAATCATTTCTTGAAAATAAAAAAGCACAAATAATTTTTAAAGCATCAGGCAGGAGTAAACCAAAACGAAATCCTGATAGAAGCACATGGGAAAACAGGGAATATCAAGCTTCACTGAAAACGTGATGAAATGTGAAATATGCGTTATTTTGTCAAGAGCTGATTATGGAGAATTTTAGAAAATAACAGCCTGTTTGCAGACTAAGTTTTACTATACAACTAGACATCCTTGTATTGCTAAAGTTCCCTGAAATATAATAGTATCTCTAAGACATTTTGACAATTTATGAAAGATTTTGCATGTATCTATGAAAAGAAAAATCCTGCTTAAATGATATATATTTAAATTAGGCACACATGGGTGGCTCAGTTGGATTAAGTGGCCAACTCTTGCTTTTGGCTCAGGTCATGACCTCAGGATCCTAGGATTGAGCCTAAACTGGGCTGACCACTCAGTGGGGAGTCTACTTGAGAATTCTCTCTCCTTCTCCCTCCTGCCCCTACCCCTGCTTATGCATGCATGAATGCAAGTGCTCTCTTTCTCTCTCCATAAAGTAAATAAATAAATCTTAAATAATTAATGTAACCTAGTCATTGGAAATTAATATTATTTTAATATTAATTAAACAACACACTTTCTTCACATCACAATCTGTAAACTAAGGAGCCATGTGCTAAATCTGCCCAGCCTTCTAGTTTCATTAAAAACAAACAAACACACAAAAAAAGTTTTATTGGAATAGAGCCATTCTCATTTGTTTACAAATTGTTCAAATTGTCTGTGGCCGCTTTCATTCTACAATAGCAGAGTTGAGTATTTGCAACAGAGATTCTTGACCTACAAAACCTAAAATATTTACTATGTAGTCATTTACAGGAAGAGTTTAGCAACTCCTGCTTTATATTCATGTGATACAGTGACTTCAAATGTTTACACTGTTTACTTTAAAATTAAATTATGTATACTTGATCAATAAATGTATTTATAAACACACATAAATATATAAAATTCTATGTAGTAGCAATCATTCTATTTTGTCACTGAGTTAATGAATTAATATGGTGGAATAAAACAGTTTTTAAAAATAACTTAAATATATTCTATGTAGTTAAAATATATGTGTATATTATATACACATATATAAATATTGCAGTGTAGGATGTCAAGGCATTTTCTTGGAACTAATACCCTCAGAATGAGTCTCTGCATATTTTTCCATAAAGCATATTCATCATGTGTCTGTTTTCCAGTTTGTATCTTAAGAACAAAGAGAGAATTTACAGAAATGTGGAGACATAGAGGTGCAAAAATCCTTTTTATAATAGACTAGTTTTTTAGAGTTGCTTTCTGTTCAAAGCAAAATTGAACATACAGAGAGTTCCCATATTCCTCTGGTTCCCCACACATGCACAGTCTTTCCCATTATCAACATCCCTCTCCAGAATGGTACAGGTGTTATAATCAAGGAAACTACACGGACACATCATAATTACCCAAAGCCCATAGTTTACATTAGGGTTCACCCTTGGAGTTGTACATTCTGTGAGTTTGGACAAATATACAATAATATGTACCCACCATTACAGCATCATACCGAGTAGTTTCACTGTCCCCAAAATCCTCTATGCTCTGATTTTAGATCCTTCCTTCCCCTTTAACTCCTGGCAACTACTGATCTTTTTATGTCTCCACATTTTTCCCTTTTCTAGAATGTTATACAGTCGGAATGATACAGTATGAAGGCTTTTCAATTGGTTTATTTTACTTACCAATATGGATTTAAGATTCTTCTATGTCTTTTCATGGTTTGATAGCTCATTTTGTTTTGTCCTTGAATAACATTTTATTGTCTTGGATGCACCCTAATTTATCCTTTCACCTACTTAGGAACCTCTGGGCTGTTTCCAAGTTTCAGCAATTGTGAATACAGCTGCTATAAACAATATGTACAGGCTTTTGTATGGACATAAATTTTCCCTATTTGGTTTTAATTGATTTTTTAAATATCTATTTTAAAGTGTTTTCATTCATACCCTTAATTGCATTTTAACACCTTATTTTAATAAATATTTCTGCAAAATTTATCTTAGATTTAATAGAAAAAACATGGCTTGTACCTTTCAGACATATGTCATTTGTAATACTTTGTTGATCTATATTTTCAATAATAAGAAACCATGGCACAAATAGTTTTTTTTTGCAAACAAATGTGGCTGACCCTTTGTGTGGTTAAGAGCAAAAATGTGCTCATGAACTAGAGGGTGTTGTATCAGGTTCAGAGGGTTCCACTTTGCAAAAGAAATGGGAAACTCCAGTTATTCCATTTTATAGTACATATGTGATAGTTTTACTGTGGTAGAAATACATATATAATCTTACTTAATTCTCAAAACATTTCTGCCAAGTAGTTGTAGGCCCTCACTACATTTGAGAAAAGCACAAGACAAACAGCAGAGCCAGGTCTTGAAAAGTCAGAGTATTTTTTGACTTCCTCAAAGTCTATGTTGTACTTACAGTAACACAATCCCCCTTTACTAAAGAAAACTTTAAATATTTGTGTCTCTGCCTCTCTCTGTGTGTCTCTCATGAATAAATAAAATCTTCAAAAAATATTTGAATTCTAAAATTTCTATGTATTCTATGTACATCATCAAAGATCCTGTAGTCACTTATCTTTGGACTCATACTCCTTGTCTGAATTTCTGTGATAAAATGAGTAGACAGTGCTGTACCCAATGAACGGTAATTATCAGAGCATCCCCTTCCAGCAGGAGCAGGTTAAAGGATGCTATGACACTTTTAGGTGACATGGAACTGTCAGGCGTCATGATATATGCTGGCTGCTATTCTCTTTATCCTCTTAAAAGGCATGAGGAAATTAAAACTCAGAGAATGTCATGCAGTTAGATGATTTGCAGCCAAATTTCAAACTTCTGACTGTCTGATGCCAGAAATGATACAGTTTCCACTCTATCACACTGTCTTATATTTGTGAGTGAAAGTGAATAGACAACATTCATTCATTGAAAGAGTGTTTATTGAGTGTTACTATGTATGTTGAACTGTGCTGTAAGTAGATAAAAACAAACCAAAATCCTCTTGTTGGCCAATTCCCTACAAGAGTCATTTCATCAACAGACATGAAAAGAGCCTCACCATCACTGATCATCGAGGAAACATAAATCAACACTACAATGAGACATCACCTAACACTTGTCAGAATGCTTAAAATCAACAACACAAGAAACAACAGGTGTTGGTGAGAATGTGGAGAAAAGGGAACAACACTTTGCACTGTTGATGGGAATGCAAACTGGTACAGTCACTCTGGTAAACAGTATGGAGTTTCCTCAAAAAGTTAAAAATAGAGCTGTCCTATGATCTAGCAATTGTACCACTGGGTATTTAACTAAAGAACACAAAAGTCACTAATTCAAAGGAATGCATGCACCTTTTACATATAATAGCCAAATTATGGAAACAGTCCATTCACCCATCAAGGGATGAATGGATAAAGATGAAATATTATTCAGCCATAAAAAGAATAAAATCTTGCTATTTGCAATGACATGGATGGAACTAGAAGTATAATGCTAAACAAAATAAGTCAGCGAAAGACAGATACCATATGATTTCACTCACATGTAGACTTTAAGAAACCCAACAGATGAGCAAAGGGGGAAAAAGTCAGAATGACAAATCAAGAAACAGACACTTTTTATTTAAGTTTTTAATTCTAATTCCAGTTAGTTAACATACAGTGTTATTTAGTTTCAGGTGTACAATACAGTGATTCAAAAGTTCCATACATCAGACTCTAAATTATAGAGAACAAACTGAGGGTTACCTGGAGGGGAGGGGGCTAGGGTGATGGATTAAGTAGGTGATGGGGATTAAGGAGCACACTTGTGATGAGCACTAGGTGACATATAGAATGGCTGAATAACTATATTGCATGCCTAAAACTAATAAAGCACTGTAAGTTAAGAAAATAAAAATAAAGAACCATGGCATCTATTAGTTAAAGGGTCCTGCATTTCTTATGCTCTGATAAGCGCTGTGATAGATTTAATAATAGATTTATCATAGAGTACTACAAAAACAATAAATATATGGTTTAATCTACTAACACTTTTTTTTTTTTTTCCAGATGGAGTATGGAGACAGTCTGGAAAGCTTTCCAAAAGAGATGGTGCTTCTGTTAAGCTTGATGAACAAGTAAGCGTACTCACATCAAGAAAGGTAATCTAATGTAAAAAACCATGACAAAGAATAATATCTTAATAGAATGTCTAAAAAAATAGCACACAGATATTAAGATGTTGAGAAATGTTAAGCATGAAAATATAAACAGAGGAAGAACATGGAGGAATTCCCACACAGAATGGGTAAAACATAAAGACTTGTGTGAAGACAGTAGTCAAAGAGATGAAAAGAACTTGGGAAGATAGTTATCATTTACAAATGGGAGATTTACTGATGTAGGTAAGTAAGAGGAAGAGGTAGACTGGCTTCCCACAAGTTCCTAGATTGGCCAATTGTGAGAAGAGTGACAAAAATAATTGAAATGAAGTAGGGCAGTTGGGAGTACTACATTTTCAGTATGGGGATAGATGAAAATATAATAGAAGAGGCAGGAAGAGAAGGGAATGGCATGCTAGGGAAGGGATGTCACTGAATTTATAATCAACATGGGAATAACTGAAATTATAACACCACTGACCACTGGATCTCCCAACCTGAGCATATAGCACAAGTCCCCATTTCTTTGGACTTCTTTAACTTATCTCAGCGATTTTTGTTAATCAGTCTTGAATATATTTTGTTAAATCTGTCTATACTATATAGTTCTGACATTGTATCTCATAGCTTTTTTTTGTAGATGTCTTAGAATTTCCAACATAAATGATTAATTTGTGAATATATTTGTACTTTTTCGTTTCAAATCTTTGAATACTTTATTTCTTTTCATGCGTTATTACACTTGTCAGACAGCCAGTATACTGAAGAATACAAATTCTGGGTGTGGACATTCTTGTCATATTGCAGTCTAAGGGGAGAATATTAAGTTTTTCATAATTAAGTTGTAGATGTACCCTTTAATTCCTAATGTGCTGAGAGTTTTTACCATAACGGACGGTGTAATTTGCCACATGTTTTTTCTGTACCCATTGAAATGATCAAATGTTTAACCTACTTTAGTTCTTTCAACATGATGAGCTACATGTATTGATTTTCCAATGTAAAACAAACTGCAGACCTAGGACAAATCCTACTTGTTAATTATGGAGTAAGATTTTTTTTATATACTGAGAGATTTGATTTGGTAACATTTTGTTAAGGATTTTATCGATGATAATGTCATGTTGTTTTCTTGTGATTTTTTTTCATGTTCTCCTATCACGAGTAGAATTGATCTCAAAAAAGGAGCTGCTAATTGATCATTCCTTCTCTAGGAAAGAGAACTTGTCCATAATTGGTACACTTTATTCCTAATTGTTTGATAAAAATCACCAATCTTTTGATGCCTATATAAGTGTGAAGTTTTTTTGTGGGTAAATTTTTATTCTAAGGGTAGATATAAAACTATAAACATTTTCTATTTCCTTTCAATCCAGGTTGAATAATCTGTGTACTTAGAGAAATGAATCAAATTTTTTTCATTAAGTTGCCAAGTTTGTTGGCATTCGGTTTTTTGTTGTTGGCATTCAAGGTATGCTCATGATCTATCTACTATTCAAAGAATCTCTAAGGACGTATCTTCTTCTTCTCCAATGTAATATAAATTATAGAAATTATGCTCTCTTTCTCTCATTATAAATAGAAGTTTATCAATATTACCAATATTATAAAAAAGCTTTTGTTTCTATTGATTTTCCTTATTGTTTCTATTTTATTGATTATCATTCTCATCTTTTAAAAATTTTGTTTATTTATTTTGAGAGAGAGAGAGACTGCATGTGAGCAGCAGGGGACAAGGTGAGGGAGAGGGAGAGAGAGAATCTTAAGTGGCCTTCATGCCCAGCAGGGAGCCCAGTGCAGAGCCTAGTCCTACAACCCCAAGATCATGAGCTGAGCCAAAAATAAGAGTCAGACGTTTAACCAAATGGGCCACCCAGGGAGCCCTAGAGGGATCTCTTAAATAGGTTACTTACACCATTAATTTTACACCTTCATTCTTTTTCAATATGAACATTTAATACCATATTCTACTTTTATATTCTATAGTCACTTATTTTGGGGTTCAAATCTCTTGTCTGATTTTCTATGTATTTATTCTAATTTTAGAGTTAACGGTCATTATTTGCAGGCTTTGCCCAACTATTCAATGTTGGATTAAATTACTAGAATCCTGGCACTTGAAATTTGCCTGCATTTATATGCTAAATGATATGAGCCTACAGATAGGGAGGATATAAATTAATATTTATTTTACCTCAGTTGCTCTTATGTGTTCCTTGCATGTAATTATTTTAATTAATCATCATAATATCCCTATTAGGTAGACATTTTTCCCATGTTAGGATTGAGTAGAATACAGGTCAAGTCACATCCTGAAAGTTGCAGAGGGTATAAATGACAGAATCAGAATTCAAGCTTAGGAAGCACGATACTGGTAATCAAAATGTTTGGAGATTGTGTAGAGGGTGATTAAGGAGTTAAAAACACACATGCGCAGGCAAGAGTGAATAGGACAGACATAAGTGGTTTGCTTTCAAATGACTCTTAATTATTGGATAGAAGACAAATCTAGATTTGGATATTAATAATATAAGTAAATTATGGAATAATCATAACAATGATAATAAAGACCTTTTAAGTACCATTTACATATATCTAAAACTAGTTTTGTGTCTTTAAACACAGACTTCCTCTTATGTATCTATGGTTAGAGATAAGCTACTGCATACGGTTTTTCAGACTGTATAATAGATACTTCAGGGTGCTTTCATACTAACATTTCTCTGAATACCTCTTGGGGTGTGTACTGTGAGGACTCTGTACAGTACTGTGCTGACAATGAAGAGTCATACCCCTTGGCTAGCAAACTTTCCCAGAAAAATATCTGTTAATCTTTCCTTATCTCTTTTTACTTTTTTTTTTTTCTCTTTTAAAGGCCTTTTTCTTTTTGATTTTGAGACACTGGCAAATTTCTAAAATCAGAGCATGCTCTTTACTACTATAATCCTACTCTTTAGTAAAGTCTTCTCTAAATATAAGTCTGGATTTATTTTTCAATTTGACAATATAAATCCTAGTTCTATCCTACCTGACATTAGAGTATGAGCATGCCATAAGGCCCAAGTCTTGTCTAATTATCAGATACCACTGGTTCTTTTTTTTTTTTTCCTTTTTGAGATCTCCTTAGATTTTAATATAATCTTCACCATCTGAAAAACTTTTTTTGGATAAGCCCATTCACTTCTGTATTAGTCTTTGTTGGAGCATTTGTGTTTTTAAACTGCACTACAAAAGTAGGGCTCTGGAAGTAGAGATGATGCATTGACATAAGAAAGTATTTTCAGTTATTCTGAATATTACAAAGGATAACATACTCCCATGATCAATTGCCAAGTATTGGGTAAACACAATGAAAAAACACTGTCCTATAAGTTTAACTAAATAAAACTGAGTGGAAGAGGGTGAGAAAACAACGTTCTTTCATAATTAACACTGAAAGTAAACAATATTTTTGTAGATACAAAAGAAGTAAAACCCTAAATAAGGAAGAAATAGTCCTCACAATTTCTTCTAGTTCACATTAAGAATATATGTGCTGCTGAAGCGAGCATAAGCTCACATTAAGAAAGCACACAAAATTTTAGGGCAGTAAAAATACTCTGATATTCTAATGACAGATATACGTTATCACACATTTGTCTAGACTCACAGAATATAACACTAAAAGTGAGTTCTACTATAAACTGTGGCTATTAGGTAATCATGATGCATCAGTGCAGGTTCATCTGTTGTATCAAACATACCACTGTGGTGGGGGATGCTGATGGCACAGGATGCTGTACATGTAAAATGACAGGGCATATGGGAAATCTCTGTATCTTTCTCCCAATTTTGCTATGAAAATAAAACTTCTCTAAAAAAGGTGTCAAAAAAAAAAAAAAAAGAGAGAGAGAGAGAGCAAATACTCAATATCACCGACCAAACCAGAATACTATGCTGCCAATCTTGATGAAATAAATGTGCTGTGTCAGAGTCTGTTGGAGAGTAGACAAACATGTGTCACCAGAAGTAATTTTGTAGGTAAGATGACTTGTACTTTGGAATAAAAGGAATAAAAAGGCTACCGTTTTGCCTATTATGGCAATTTTTATCAAGTCATATTCAGAAATGTTGCTAGATGTTAAGAAAAACGTCACTATTAATTGCTCTACTGGATCTATCCTAATGAAATGCAAGGCTTCTGGAACTTTTATTTTTATATGTCATGAAGTTTTGCATTGGGAAAAAAATGGAAATCATTCAGCCCTTTGGCTTCTGTATTTTTTATGTGCCATAATACTATCAAAGAATGATAGTGTATTAGTGATTGAGACAGAAATGAAAGATGTCATGACAACAACAACAAAAGAATTCAAAGTATATTTTGAATTAAAATATAAAAATAAGGAACCTTATGCTAACGTAAGACTTTTCAATATGGCAGTAGAAAATATTAATATTTATAATGTTTTTCTCTGCCCAAAGCATACTTCCTCTGAATTGATTTGTTCATTTAACAATTTATATGATCAACCTTATATTTGTTTTTATGATGGATTGAGGACATATGGAGAAATTATGTTTATTTTACCTCAAGTTATATTTTTAAGTTCTTGCATTATTCACACCTAATACAATTTTGCAAGACTGATATAGAAAGAAACAACAACAACACAAAAAACAAAAATACAATTTTGTAAGACTGATACATCAAGAAATAACAATAACAACAAAAACCCAAATTAAATATTCTCTTGTAAAGCACAAAAGAAACTCTAATGTATATGTATGTTCTCCTTTCAATACTTTATTTTCATAGTGGAGCTAGATTTTTGTCTGTTGGAATGACTAGCCCCACAGATTCATCTGGGATGATAATAATGTAAGAGATAATCATAGGAACTTTCCTTCACGACATCAAAGGGTTATCTTCAGGACATCCCATAGTATCAAAGCAACTCTCACCAATTCTGACCATCTTTTTTTTTTTTTAATTTTTATTTATTTATGATAGTCAGAGAGAGAGAGAGAGAGAAAGAGGCAGAGACACAGGCAGAGGGAGAAGCAGGCTCCATGCACCGGGAGCCCAACGTGGGATTCGATCCCGGGTCTCCAGGATCGCGCCCTGGGCCAAAGGTAGGTGCTAAACCGCTGGGCCACCCAAGGATCCCCCAATTCTGACCCTCTTATAAATGTAGAATTTCCTATTTACTAGTTGAGACAAACATGGGAGACAGGAATGAAAAAAAAAAAAAAAAGGAATGAAATGGATTTCAGTAGTCAGTTAATCAGCTAAGTAACTCAAAGTAAAAATCTAAATACGCTGAAACTAGAGGTTCTATTTTATACCTGTAGCATGCAGGTAGTTCTTATTCTCCCCATATTAAAGCCATGGATTTTATTTCCACTGTGGGGAGAGCATATATGTATGGATTAGAAACATTTTTTTTACACTGGTAGTAAAAATTCATATTGAGACATTGGCTTTCGTATTATTTGCCACATCTTTCATGTCCAGTGGCTTATCAAATAATTTTTACTAATAAATACTGCTCTTTCTCTGAGACTTGTGAAAAGTTTCTACATATATGCATTGACATTAGCTGTAACTCCATCTACACACATCATATTCCCCCTCCCACCATAGCTAGTAATTAAAGTGTGCAGACATGGTTTCAGGCACATGTAACCTGTACAGTCCCACGGGGCCTTTTCTTAGAAAGATCTCAAACTCAGTGCAGTGGCCTGCTGTAGCCATCTTTAAATTATCAATAATCTTTGAACAAGAAGATCTGCATTTTAATTTTTCACTGGGTCCCACAAATAGGATAATTCATCCTAAGAGTATGAGATTATTATGGCCAACTATAATTCTGACATCTTCACTCTCTTACTCAAACATTCTCAATACCACCCTAATCATGCTTAGAAAATCCAAAGTAAAAGCATACTCTGGGATTCAATACTACACTTGCAACTTCTACACATATCTCCTTGCAATTGCCTGACTCCTAGAAGCTTCAATACACATTTAATGTTTTCCAGTATACTGTTTTTTTTTTTCCATACTGTTAACTGTCTGCATTGCTTTTTACCCCATTTCTATTGTCCAAATCTGTCAAACACACTTCTAAATGACATCTTCTCCATGTATTCTTATCTGAGTCCTATCTTGCAGAGCAATCTCCCTGCTCTCAATTCGCCAGTATTGTTTCTACACAGAATTGTTGCACTTCAATTTCTTTACTGCATTAACATATCTATTGGTAATCGTATTTAGTACGAGGCTCTTCTGAATGTAGAAGGATTTATTTTGTGTTCTCACAAAGCTCTCCTAAGCAGCTCTTCTCCAAACACTGACTCAAGACTCCAAGTTGCTTCCATCTTGCATCTCTGCTTTCTGAAAACGTTTAAATAACTTAAGTTATATATATAGCAGAAGAGTAAGAGAAAATACATGGTTTTGCAGAATATTTTTTAGGGTCAAGGCCTGGAATTGGCATGGCTCATGTCACTTTCGCTCACAATTCATTGTTAAGTACTTGGTCCCTTGGCCCCAGCATAATTGGAGAGGTTGGGAAGCATAGCCTCCTTGTATTCCTAAGAGGAGGAAACAATGTGGTTGATTCACAGCATATTAACCTCTGCCAAACTTCAAAGGAGAGAATATATCCAATTCACTTTCCTTCCATTTTATACTATCTCAGCCACATCTTTGGATTGTAGGACTTAAGCCATTATTTGATGAATGGATGATTCAATGAATCTGAAGGGCTAACTTCCCTGAAGAGTCCTGCAAATCTTATCATTTATGTTCACTTATTCAAACTCATAGCCTGAAACATTCACTCTTATTGCTTCCAGTTTAGAAAGATTTATAAAATAAATAGAAGAAAGCATTTAAAAAAGAGAGAAAACATCATTTTGAAGCTATGTTTTGTTTTTATCTGAAAAAACATGTAAATAAAGATTTAATATGTGATTACTGCCTTATGTGAAAATATTCATTTCTTTAGAAGACAAGAAAATAAGGACAGGCATGAAAACAAATTCAGCAAGTTGCCTTGAGTTATTGGAATAATTTGAAGAGGATGTAAGATATGATAAAATGGTAACTTTTGAGACCTGGATGGTGAAATAAAGTAGTATATGAATATGTGCTGACCCCAGATATAAGAAATGTAAGGACAAATAAGGACCTAGTATTGATAATATACTAAGTGTCCTGAGACACCAGAGACCTCAATATTCATGAGGTACTCATTATATATGAGGTATATGAGACTCTCCAAATGTTTTTTTTTAAAGATTTTTTTAAATTTTTATTTATTTATGATAGTCACACAGAGAGAGAGAGCGAGGCAGAGACACAGGGAGAGGGAGAAGCAGGTTCCATGCACCGGGAGCCCGACGTGGGATTCGATCCCGGGTCTTCAGGATCGCGCCCTGGGCCAAAGGCAGGCGCTAAACCGCTGTGCCACCCAGGGATCCCTCTCCAAATGCTTGATGTTTGAAATCTGCCATCTTTTAGGAGAATCTACTTTTTTTTTTTCTAGAATTGTCTTCTACTCAAGACACACAAAAGTACAAGCTAATTGGCACCTTCCATTAAGGCTAGGTTTGCAAGTTCCTGAAGCTCTCTGATAAAAAGAGTGTGTATGTTAGTCCCAGGCACTGTCCATCATTTGAGTCACCTTGCTTAGTCCTCAAATTCAATTCACGTAACAACACTGCTAGGAAGACAGCTGACATGGGAGAGAAAAAGAACATGATTTATGAATATTATGTAAACCATGATTCAAACAGTATGATCCTTCTGCCCCACTTGCAACCTATTCTGACTTGACCTATTTCTGTAGCTTTAGATACATTTTTAAATTAATGTAGGATGAAAAGAGATTCACGGGATTTGGGGCTCCCCAACAATAGAGAATGTGATGGTTAGAAGATCTAGCAAGGAATACTGAGGGCAAGTGTCCAGTGAGTTTTTTAGAAGTTAAAAAGAGAAGGGTCTTGAGAGTAAAATGAATTACAAAACAGTGTCAGACACTATTAATAGACTACATACATCAGAAGGATTCCTGGGGTGCTTGGGTGGGTGCTTGGGTGACTCAGTTGTTTTGGTTTTGGCTCAGGTCCTGATTCCAGGGTCCTGGGATGGAGCCCCACATCAGGCTCTCTGCTCAGCAGAGCCTACTTCTCCCTCTACCTCTGCCCTTCCCCCTGCTTGTGCTCTTTCTCTGTCTCTGTCTCTCTCTCAAATAAATAAAACCTTAAAAAAAAAAAAAAAGGATTCCTGATGATGTCAAGAGAGTTTCATGGTGTAGTGGGCCTGTCAGTCAATTGAATTGAATAAGAGAAGAGTAAATACAAGTGCATCTTTTGTTAAATTAATTAATTAATTATTATTATTATTATTATTATTGTTATTTTTTACAAGTGCATCTTCTGAGGAATTTTGCCTACAGAGTGAAGAAATGGGTTGGTAGCTTGAAGGAAATGGGAAGCAAAAGAAGGGTACAATCAACCGATGTGAGTGAAAGAATAGAATGGACTAGACTGACAGTGAGGCTCCTTATAGTTATATACTTAAAATGGAAATGTGTGAGATTCACTATATGTTAAATCACTTAGTTCCATTTACTGACAGATTAAGAAGGAATCCACTATATTGCAGGGCCTTCTTTAAAAAAAAAAAAATGCTCTACATCCAAGAGTTGAAGAGAAACATATATACCAAGGCTCAGTATCTTCTTCACAATTGTCATTTAACAGTTCTGGCTATGTAAGTAGATCTGAGTTATATCTCTAAAGGTAGGCAGATACCAGCCCCTTGGAGCTTGAGATCTTTTTTTATTTTTATTTATTTATTCATGAGAGACATAGAGAGGCAGAGACATGGACAGAGGGTCAAGCAGGCTCCCTGTGGGGAGACCAATGCGCAACTCGATCCCAAGACCCTGGGATCACACCCTTAGCCAAAGGCAGACACTCAGCCACTGAGCCACCCAGGTGCCCCGAGATCTTTCTTTCTAACAAGATCACACCCTCAAACATGAACTTCCTATGTTATATCCTCACATACAACCATAGGTTGGAAGTTCCCTATCAACATGCAGTGCATTACCAAAGTGAAATGTCTCCCTACTAGGGCCATGATGTGTGCAGTCCCCCTGTGTCCAGCCTAAGCCCACCCTCTTCTTTTCCTGAAAGTTCATTGTGTCATTATGAACATGAAAGTTATCTTACTCATCTTCAGTATTTTCAGGACCGTGAAAAATAAGATGATGTTCTTGAGCAAAAATTATTCTTCCATGCAGTTGCCTAATTCCTGACACTCTTCTAGGTATCAGTTTGTGTGCCATGCCTCAAATGTCAGACTTTATATGAAATCAGCCAGGACATGATGTCTTGTCACTCAATGCCTGAGTTAACTACATTGACTATATTAACAGTGTCCAAAATAGCAGCAATGGAGAATAACATGCATTGGCCAGATGGGGCCTTCCCTTTTCCAAAATGTGCTTTATAGAGGTTTGTGAATTTCTCAAAGTACAAAAGTGTCTTGTTTTTCCATTTCTATTTACCACTGCAAACAACACCCACCAGGGATAGTAGGAGAAAATAACTCTTTTAACTACTAACTTCTATTCTTTCTCTTCTGGTGCACTGAACATAGGCAGCAGGATAAATGAAATATTTCCCTTGTCTTCTTCCAGGTTATTTTGCTGCATAAAAAATCACTCCAAACTCAATAAAAGAAAACTACCTTTTTTTTTTTTTTTCCTAAAGAGTAAAAAACAAAATCCCCACAGTCCCTACTACCTTAGCAAGTTTCCAAATTTCTTTGTTTACTTCTAATTTCTGGCTGTATGAATTGTATCTTTGCCTAGTTGCAATCCAAGTTTACACAGAATTTTTTAACCTACTAATATATCCTAAATATTTCCCCATACTACCACACAGGTTTCTCAGTGATAATTTTTTTGAATGCCTCTAGAACCTTTTATTAAGTACACGCCCTTAAGTTCCTTAGCTTTCCCCTTTGTTTGGGTCTTTGTATTATTTTCAGCTGCCCACAGTCATAATTGTTCTATTCATGCACTTAACAAATATTTAGCAAACTACTGTCATAGTAAAAATTGAAGACTGCAGGACCATTCTGGCAAAGTTTTGCTTGAGCTCCTGGGAGGTCTCTGACTCAGAACAGCCTGCAAATGGAGCCCTACAAAAATGGGTCTGTACTAGGAGCTTTGCCTTGGTCAGTCACTGGCTGGGAGTAGCCTCACATAATCATGAACTTGACACTAATATGGTGGTGGATCCAGAGCCCAGAGAGTTTTAGTGGGGGCTGCCAGTCAACTGTGTTCCTGCACAGCAGGAAATCATATGGGGGATTTTCACAGCCACCACAATAGAGTTAGAGTTTGCAGGAAGCCCTTTATTTCCCCCTATCAAAAATGTATAGCTCACAAATTAAATATTAAATATCAGTATTAAATATCAAATATTATTTATGGCAGATATTCAAAAAATCAAGTCATTTACTTGATCACTATTTGACTTACGATTTGAGTAACATGGCCTAAAAAAGGGAAACCAGAATGTATTCTCATAGTCCTCTATCTTACACATCATCTTCACCTGAAAATTCCATCAGGAGAGTGGGACTTCCCACCCTTATTGCCTCTACTTTCTGCTACTACTGATCATCACGTTCAATTCAAAACTCTAGTGCATCAACAGGGTTGACACACTTTTTCTGCTGAAGCATGAGGTGGATAGGCAGTAAAGGCTGTTTCCTGTTAAGCCTGTTTTAAGACTAAAATAAAAGATGTATAAGCTATGAAAATGTCTTTACCTAAAGAGAAATTTTACTATGGGATTAGAATTTTGGAACAATAAACTTAACAAATCTAAAAATCTTCTTTGAATCTCAGGAAGAGAAGCACATAGATTTTTCTAAACAGGCCATCTTATGCTTCTTCCACTTCTGATCCAGCTCTTTTAAGATTTTATTTATTTATTCATGAGAGAGACAGAGGCAGAGGGAGAAGCAGGCTCCATGCAGGGAACCCGACACGGGACTCGATCCCGGGACCCCAGGATCAGTCCCTGGGCTGAAGGTGGCGCTAAACCATTGAGCCACCCGGCTTCCCTGATCCAGCTTTTATTTCCAAGTTCTTTTTGCCTGTACTGCAATTGTATATTTATTGTAATTTTGTTTGATAGCAAGTATTGTCAAAAGCACTCACTCTAAAGTCAATGGTACTTTTAACAACTTGCACTTCATATTAAAATGATTACAGTGCACTTCACAAAGATACACAAAGCAAAGTTTCTGCATATGAGAATGAATGTCTTAATTCATTAGTGTTGATGTTTACACTTGAACTTTACACTAAATAAGAGGCACTTGACTTAGTTGAATATTTTATATTCAATAAAGTACCCAAAATATGAAAGCTTATAATATGTGATAAAGGCAGTTCTGTGTAACAAGCAATAACACTACTTTTTATAAGGTTGGCAGTGGGCCATGTGAGCATTTATACAGGGAAACATCACAGGGTAATCCAACATAATGCACTCTGAGGCTTCCTAACATTCTGTTTGTTTTTAAGTAATCATATATTAACATTATATCTAATGTCAATACTCAAAATCAAAATAAAATTTATTCTCCAGAAAATTATTTCAAAGTTGTGGGGGAAACACACACACACACTCTCTAGCACATTTCCCTTTCATGTTCAGATAAAATTGATGTTTAGTCCATATGAAAAAATGAAATCTGGGATATAATTACATTCATGGCAGTGAATTTATGTAATGCTACTGAATTGTAACCTCATGCACATGTAATTGTAATATACTAAATCAGAGGGCAGTTGAAGACTTTTTAATGTTATATATCTGGTCAATTAAAATATTATTTGGTATATGCTTTTATTGGAGAAACATATTATTTTAATTAAAAAGCTGATAGTCTGATAAAGTAAATTATCTTCACTACTTATAACTGTTTTGATCTGTCCTACTAAATTTTTGCTTCCACTATATACTATAAATAATAGATTCAGTTCCTAGGAAGCAACTTAACTTGTAGAGATTGATTTATGTCCAAGCGCTTACTTTTTTCCATTCTAATACATCTTCTAGAAAATCCCAAGAACATTTTCATGTTAAGAAAATCTGTAGCAAAAGCATTTCTAACCTAAACCAATGAATAGTAGTTGTTTTTTTCACCAATGAAATTGATAGCTACAATGCAAGCTATATTTTTTTGCTCTGAACTCTCTTGGTAGGTATTTTTGCAACAAGATAACAATTGCTTCACTGATTGCTTCTCACTGGGAAACACACTTAAATGGGAAATGCACTATCTATGTAGTTTGTGTCTAAAACAACATTGTCACTGGGAGAAATATATGCAAAATGTATTACTCCAATATTTTTGCGAAGTTGCACCGGTATACATAAGATCAGGGATACTTGTTTGTACTCGAGCCCACAGTGCACTATGCTGAGCCTCTTCTCATAGGGAAATTTCCTCTTTACTAAAACCATATTTTCATTTAATATAAATCACAAAAAATAATGGGTCCTATGTTAACAGTTTCTTCTGCATGTGATGATAATGAAAGAGATATATACTGGATTAAAAAAGTCATCCTGCCTATGACTAATGCCTAAATTAATTAACATGGAAAATAGCACATTGAATAAAGATATGCACTTTTTTCTTTTCCTGGGCTTAGTGAGTAATTTTCAGTAAATGGTTGTATCTATTGAGATAGATTAAATCAGGCTGTTTTTTTTTTTTTTTTTTTTTTTTTTTTTTAACAACCTGTATAATGTCAGTGGCTTAAAAACAAATGATTCTTTCTCTGAAACCCACATTTTCTAAAGGGTAGCTGGGACTCTGCTTTGTGTATATTTACTCCAGAACTCAAGTTATCAAGGAAGACACTATATTGAATCGATGACCGTTGTCAGGGCTGAGTAAAGAAAGATGGATAGGTTGTCCAACTGGTTCTTTAAATTTCCACCTGGACCTGACAAATGTCACTTCTGCTTACACTTTATGGACCTTCAATGAAGAGGGCAGTGAAATCATATTAGATTTCTAGAAGAAGAGTCAGTAATATCAGAAGGACAGCCCTAATGACTACCACAGGCTGTCTCCTTGTGCTTCCAAAGTTGGGTTCCTCTCCCTAGTATATGCAGACACACTCACTCATTCTTCTAAAAAACAATGCAAAATTCTATCCAGTTACTGTATTTTCAGTTCAAATTCTAGGAACTCTAAGTGATATCTAATTTTTTAATCATATTCAAATGGGACTCCTCTTAGCATAGAGACCTACACAGTAGAAAGACAAGTTTCCTCAAAGCTCAAAGAAACGATATTTAATGATAGGATAGACACAGAGCCCGCAGTACACTCTTGATTTTGGAAAGAATAATAGGTGCACAGAGCAGTTACTGATATGCTGAACTCTCCCATGTGGGCATGACAAGAGCCCTAACCTGGAGATGGGACATGCTTCAGGGTTAGATCTTAATTCTGTCCCCTAGGTAGGAGATCACCAATCAGACTTTTTTTCCTGTACATGTTGGCATCATACCGTAGCAGTCTCTTCTTATCCATCATTCTCCCGGACCATGTTTCAATTAGATTGGAGAATATACCTGCATGGGACAGAGCGGCTTTCTTGGCTCATTTGTTGCCTCTAGTCACCTGGAGATCAAAGGGACATTTTAAGTGTTAAATAGTCACAGTTTATGCTGGCTTGAGAGGGGTGCTGGTGGATGTTATAACACTACAACTCTCTCAAAACCAAAGTTGACATGTGCTCTCTTTGATTCTATTTAGATCCACAAGCCAGTAAGTTCACCCACAGTTCTTTCTTAAATAGAATTCTTAAATTTGCTGTGTATTTCTATTTTATCTTTCTCACCCCAACCATGACAGGTCCATGTGGTAGGCAGAATTCTGAAAACATTTTTTTTTCAGAGAATAATTAAAACTGAATGTCTATTAAAACAGTTGCAGTGGGTGGTAGCAAATGATTTTATATAAATGGGCAATTAAAGAGTTGAATGGCTATTACCAGAAACCAATACAATTGTTAGAAGATTACTCAGATTTTTTTCCCAAATGTAGTGAAGAAAATGTAAATTTTAACAAACCAAGAAGAATGAATTGCTGATCTTACTTGCGTTATTATTAATATTCTCATCACTGTTGTGTGAGTTTGTATAAGGAAATATATTGCTAGTGCAGGGTTTTATTTAGTTTTATATTTGATCTTCAACCAGGGATAGAGTTTTGGGTTTCTGTATTTTATCTTTAACATTATTGCTGCCAATTATAATAAAATTGGAAAAGTAGATAATTTTGACCATGTTTTCACACCAGAACCGTAACATAATTGTAAATTAAGCCAGATACTGAGGGCTGTGACAAAATATACTTAAACATATTAAGAATAAACATGGTGAAAATATGGATCATATGAAACATTAACTTAAATATATTCCATCACTAGTACAATCAGGTTGTGAGCTTAAGTTCAGCAGTTAATATTCTTGACTCACTGAAATCTTGTAAATAGATGCTTTCCAATGATTAAATAGGAGCACAAATTTATTTAAAAGTGTAAGACTGCTACTTCATTTACTTTTTAAAGATTTTATGTATGTATGTATGTATGTATGCATTTAGTTAGAGAATGTGCAATTGCATGCAAGCAAGGTGAGAGGCAGTGGGAGAGGGAGAGAGAATTTCAAGCAGACTCTGCACCTAGCACCTAGTGAGCGCTATGAAGGCTCCATCACAGGATCAAAATCAAGAGTCGGAGGCTTAACCAACTGAACCACCCAGGTGCCCCAAGACTGCTCTCTATTTTAAAAGAAGTTCTCAAAAACAAAAACAAAAACAAAAACAAAAACAAAAACAAAAACAAAAAGTTCTTAGAGATATTTTTTAAAATGCTAAGAAAATGTCCAAAATAATGCTACTGAATTACAGTAATGGTATAACAATCAAATAAAATGAATGCGGAGGAGTGTTCTCTCCTTGTCAGAATTCAGAAAAAAAAGATTGTGTAGGATTAACTTATTTCTATAATAAGTGATTATAAGAATTTGCCTGTGAAATTATATGTCAATAGAATTTTCATTTTGGGGAGTGATTTAACTAAGTTAAATTTCTCTCATAGGTCTAGAACCATTCCACTTATGCATTTTTCTTTCACTTGATTTTTGTGGGTTTTATTATCAAAAATTTGCTCCTTTTCAAACTAAGTTTGGATTACAGTTCCTCATAATATTTCTTCAGTGTAAACGACCAAAATAATATTCACTTCGGAAGGCTAAGATAAATTCATAAATTAACAGATATTAAATACATTTTTAAACTGTAAATTCCATGCAAGCAGTACTTAACCTTAATCACTTGATATCATATTTATAACTGATTGTAAACTACTGTTTATTTGTGCTAAGCCAGAGTTCTCAGCCTTGCATTACTGGCATTTGAGGTTAAATAATTTTCCATTGTAGGTGTTATCCTGGCATTGTTAAATGCTTAGAAGTACCACTGGCCACTATCCCAAATACCAGTAGCACCTTTTTCTTTTCCTCAATTATGAAAACCAAATATTCCCTAAATGTTGCATATGTTATCTGCAGAGCAAAATCACTCTTATGTAAGAGCCACTGCTTAGGTTAGAGTAATACCTTCCTCATGATGTAGCATATGCATTATTTCTTAAATTTCTTTCTCTCTCTCTCTCTCCTTTTTTTAAAACGATTTTTATTTATTTATTGATGAGAGACAGAGAGAGAGAGAGAGAGAGGCAGAGTCATAGGCAGAGGGAGAAGCAGGCTCCCTGTGGGGAGCCTGATGTGGGGCTCTATCCCAGGACACTGGTATGATGCTCTGAGCCAAGGTAGACACCCAACCACTGTGCAACCCAGGTGTCCTTCTTTCACTATATAAATTTCTATTTTTAAGGGGGTTAAATATTTGAACAATTAAAGCACTATTTTTTTGTCCTTAGATTGAACTTTGAAAATACATGCATGTGTAATATTTTAACAGACTATTTTCAAGGATACAATAGATGTTTAATGAAAGATATAATATTATAGAGGAAGAATATAATCAAGGAAGAATATTCAGGATACCAAAAATAACATGGAAAAATAAACTCTAAATTTATGCAACTGAAACAGACATAGGTTTCCCACATGTGTCTTATTCATTTGAAAATTGATACAGATATATTTAATCTGGAATTAAGATTCATAAAAATAACATATAAAATATTTGAAATCATTTATTGATAATCCATGTTATAGATAGTTGAGAGGATTACATTTCTGGACTACCTCTTATTGCTTTATTGACCAATTTAATTTAGGTATATAAATTATTTATATTGAAAATTTAAATGTATATGTTGCATGCAAAACTAAGAAGGAAATAAGTCAAAAATTAAATGTATGTATTTACATATTTCAGAAAGCAAATGATAATGAATTAACCTAAAATGAACATGAAGGAATTGGAAATATATGTTGAAAAGCAGGTTTTACCAATAAATTATTTTTTGGATAGCATGTTCCATTTTTTTTCCAAAGGCATGCGATATGTCTTGCTCTTGTTTATATTTATAACATAGATTATTAAACTTTGGAAAAATGCAAAGTTTGAATGTTTTAAAGCCAAAGTAGAATATGTTAAACTCTATTCTAGGACATATTTCAAAGTAAAGTAATAGAAGCTGGGTTGATTATAACACATGAAAGAACTAAAAGTAAAGGACAAATCTCTATAAAACAAAGGTTTTCAGATGTTAGACATCAGGCAACACAGGACAGTGATATCTGAGAGAGGGGAAAAACTGAGGTAAGCTCTAACAGTGCCCAGTTTTATTACTGGAGGTTCTCATGCATCTTTAGCTGAGGACTTGTAGAGTATGTGTGACCAGAAATGTCCTAATGCCAGATAGACAATAACCCACAAGGAGCACAGGACTCACATAAGGTCAGGAAGATATTGTGTCCCAACAGTCAGGGTGGAAAATTTTTAGTTCATGGGATGTGGGTAGAGTACCCAAAAGGGTATTGCAGAACCAGAGAGGATAAATACCCTTGCCACCTAGGGTTTGCTGAGATAAACTGTATTTCTACCTGAATCACTCTATTTTCCAAACACCAGGCTCCATTTCAATCATTTCTTTGTCTCCACCTGCTCTCTGTTGGCTTTGTGGTTCAACTGATCCTTTTCCTTACCTCTGAGTCACACTTGAGCTCTCCTTGGTACTCACAGAGACACCATCAACACAAGCATATCTGCAAATGGTAGGCTTTCCCTGGTTGAGCACCACAAGACATGGGGATGCTGAGACAGGGCAACCTAAATAGGAAGCTAAACTTGACTCACAAAAAAAGGAGCCCAAGGATTGTTTATGTTCACAGTACCCATGACAAGGGTAAGCCTTACATCTCCCAGAATAGCTATCCATGGTGACACTGCATGGATAACAGCAGAATAGTGTGGAGTTGGTTTAAATATCTGCTTTCTCATATTAAGGAAGACCAGCACAAACAATGACAAAAAGACCTACAATGGCCACAGAAGTATTAGGAGCCACTACCACCACACTGACACCGCCTGTATCACACTATAGTCATCACCAAGTAGAGTTTGAAGCTATAGCATTCACACCTAAAACGAGCCTCCTAGTATATCCTCATTTGCTCGTATCCAATAAGCTCCAGTTTTCTCAAAAACTGGGGATAGAGGGATGCCTGGGTGGCTCAGCGGTTGGGTGCCTGCCTTTGGCTCAGGCTGTGATCCCATGATCCAGGATAGAGTCTTGCATTGGGCTCCCTGTGAGGAGCCTGCTTCTTCCTCTGCCTGTATCTCTGCCTCTCTCTCTCAGTCTGTATCTCTCATGAATAAATAAATAAATCTTTTTTTTTTTAATTTTTATTTATTTATGATAGTCACACAGAGAGAGAGAGAGAGAGAGAGAGAGGCGGAGACATAGGCAGAGGGAGAAACAGGCTCCATGCACCAGGAGCCCGATATGGGATTCAATCCCGGGTCTCCAGGATCGCGCCCTGGGCCAAAGGCAGGTGCTAAACCGCTGTGCCACCCAGGGATCCCTAAATAAATAAATCTTAAAAAAAAAAACTGGGGATAAAATTGTCAGTTTTTCAAAATCCTTGAAGTCTGAAGTTGAGTGAGGGAGGAGTAAGTTGGAGGCCAACACTGAAATTTCTGATGTGAGCAACAGTGTAATCCCAATGTCATACACTTCGATCTTAAGAAGAAAATCTGACCAAGAATTTTACTACTTAATCTCTAGGGGAAGCAGGGGCACATTTACGACTCCTGGGGGGAATTGCAGTAATTCATGTTCTTGGGGCACCGTTACAAACTCTCTTTTTTTTTTTCAAACACTCTTTATTGAACTTAGATCATATCTATGTGCAAGCCAACAAGGACCTCCTAAATTCCCGAATTGCAATATATTATATATGCCAAATGCATAAGCAACTTAGACTCTGACCAGGAGAGAAACTCAGCAGTCCTGTGGACATAACTGGAGATCTGCTGTTGTTGGGATTGAAAGCCCAAGTGACAAATAGTCACTCTGTCTTTTTCTACCTAAGTAGAGAAATATTAAAATATAGTGAGAAAACTTTATTAGTCAATGCTCTTTGTTCTTTATCCTACTTTTCTTAAATTATCAAAATTGAATACGACCCTATTTTATGAAGTTATCATCTAAGTGCAAACTAATTGTGATAAGTTATAAAAGGACATAAATATAATCCTCATGATAGTATGCTCACAGCTTTGCTCTGTACCCTCTCTCTATTATAGCAGCTTAGTGGCGATAGCTTATTTTTAGTAGTGCAAGATGGATGAATTCAATGTGACCTTCCCTACACCATGTGTTCAGAAAATATGATACGCTCTGGGGAATTAATGACATATCATCACCATTACCCTAGCAAACACATCAATGCTGTAATTTGTACAAACCATAAACTGGGTGTGGGAAGGAATCTGAAATTAAATTGACATTGAATGAAAGTTAAAATTGCAGCCCCCCTCACATAGGCAGATCTGTTCATTTTAGTAAGGCATTGAAAAGGAGCTTTCTGATTGATAGGTGTTTGGTATTTATGGACCATCTAAAACAGACAAAAGTTCCAGAAAACTTAATGAAAGTGGTCTTACTAACTTTTCATAACATATTCACTGATCCACATGTTGAACTTTTTGTATTAGTGAAAACTAAACTGGCATAACATTGCTGAATCTTAGATATTTAATATTAAGTTGAAAAAGCAAGGTGCAATATGATAGCACATCCCAAAAGTTCTATATAAATATTAATAAAAAGCATGGTTATAATAGATAAAAGATTTGTTGTAAAACTAATAGGAAAATAGAGAATGACAAAAATTCTAGTGAGCTAGAGAATCAGATGGAGGTCCTGGTGAAAATCCATGATATATTTTCTTAATTTATGTTGTAAATTACTGATGTTCATTTTATTTTTATTTCCCAAAAGTTATAAAATAATATGCATTCTGTTGCATGTATCAAATTTCTATTTTAAAAAGTAAATAAAATATGTTCATAATAGTTTGCATAGTTTTATGTTAACTCTGTACAAGCTAAATGAAGTAGTGTTATACATGGGCCTAAGGGGGTACCAAAAATAAATCCTTGTATATTATCAAGAGTCTTTACATTTTCTGGGTGAATTGTTGGCTACCTGGAGTTGAAAAAATATTGTCAAATGTTTTTGCTTTTAATAATAAAATCAAGAAATTTTGTAAGTGTAAATAATATTAATGTGCAAAAGTAAGACCTATGATTTCATAATTAGAAGCAAAATTCTCAAAAGACTTTTAATGACTTTAGAAAAAAAAATATTAAGAATGGTACTGGTGATTCCTATGCCAATGATGACATTCAAAGCAATTAGTTCCCCAATACATGCAGAATAAGGTCCACAGTCCTTTTCAAATCCTACAAAGACCTTAGAGACCTGGCTCTGCCTAATTTACAACCTCCATTTGGTCATGCTCCCTCCTCCTTCACCCAGCTTAACTCTTGCCTCTTTGCTATTACTCAAGCACACTATGCATGTTTCCACCTCAGAGCCTTTGCAATTGTTTTAACCTGTTGGAATGTTCTTTCTCTGGATCGTGACATGGCTCAATATCCCACTTGTCCCAAGTCCTATCTCAGTGTCAATTTCCCTGATCGTCATGGTTGCTACAGGACCACATATAAAAGAAAACACTATAAAGGCTGTCCTCTAATATAAAATGTTTGATAATGGAAGCATAAATTGGTACCACTTTGTGGGAATAATTTGACAATATCTGTCACATTCACAAAGCAATTTTTGCTACAAGCAAATATGTGCTCTCAATTTTCCGTGCGGTATTATTTGTATTAGCAATTAAAACACACACAAACACAGACACACACACAGACACACACACACACAGACACACACACACACACACACACAAAACAAAATCCTGGAAACAAAGTCTCCACAAATAAGGCTAGTGATGGAATATCTGACTAGGGTCATGGATATTCCATGTCTGCAGTACAAAGAATGAAGACTTTGCCTCTGACGTGCAAAATATATCAAATGTCCCACACCTATTATAAAGATTGGTCAATAATGGCAACACTGAAGGTTTTATTTATTGTGAAAACAGCATGCTTATTTCTGTCTGTGTTTGTAACTGACAATAACACTGACTTTAACTATTAGTACAGAATGATGATATGTCTTCTACCGTGGTCATATCCAAATACGTTCATACTGAAATTAATATTTGATTACAATTAGCTTTCCTTTTATTTCTCCATCTTGTAATTACTATAAGGGCATTCTATTGTTTCACTTAAAATTTTGTGCATGTTTTGATAGATTATTTTATCAGTGAATTTTGTTTCAGAATCCTTTGCTGCTCAAATACCAGTGTTTAGTTTTTGGATCAACAGTATCAGTGTCATTTGGGATCTTGTTAGAAATGTATAATGTCAGGACCCTCTGCCAGACCTGTCCAAACAGAATCTGCATTTTTAACATCTGTAGTGCATTCATATTTCCACTGGTATTAAAGAAGTACTATTTTAAGTTACTTATCCCTCTCCTTTCCACTACTAATGGTTTAGCCTCTTATATTTTGTCAAATGTTCTGTAAGAGTTTAAATGCTTTCAATACATGTTCCTCTTTTTTTTTAGATTTTTAAAAAATTTATTAATAAGAGGCACAGAGAGAGACAGAGACAGAGACAGAGAGACAGAGAGACAGACGCAGAGGGCAGAGGGAGAAGCAGGCTCCACGCAGAGAGCCCAACGTGGGACTCCAAGATCACGACCCAGGCTGAAGGTGGCACTAAACCACTGAGCCACCCGGGCTGCTCTATATGTTCCTCTTCAATCCACTCTTCAAAGAATAGAAAAAAGTCTATTTTTAAGAAAAGATATTTAATTTGTCCAGTCCTTTCCATGGCATCTCAGTACTCTTAGGCATATGCTTACAATCCTGCTGTGCATGACTCTTCCTCTTACCAGGATGCCATAAGAGGTCTAGTTCCAGCACATCTCAGCCACCTCACTGGAGATAAATTTGAGTTGCTGTAAATATGACTCTGAGGCTTTTTCTGCTTATTCACATTCCATGCATATTCTTATTTCACAGTCTTTGCAAATACTCTTCACTTTGTTTCAAAAGCTCCTTTCCATTTCCTGACCCAATTCCCTTAATTTTGCTAGTTCTTACTTTTCCTTCAAATATGAACTCAAATATACTTTCCACAAGAAAAGCCTTCTTTAAACATTAATATTTATCTTTTGATATTTTCAAAGTTGGTATGTTCCTCAATTATATTCAAAATTGAGAGGCTGAATATACTAATATACGATGGCCAGACCACATATGATAATAAACTTCAACCCACAATTTCTGCACAGCCAGCAGGGAATCCAGACCACCTTGGCAATGATCTATCCAGAAGATTAGAACATGGCCAGTAACTGACAGCTTGCTGATGTTTGGTCATGCTTCCAACTGAGGACCAACCAGAGAAAGGCAAGTATGCTCCCCCAGCCATTAGAATGATTGTCCTGCTCTGGTGAGCTCACCTATAGCTTCCTCATGATTTCTAATCAGAGCATACCTGGAGCCTTCACTCTATGCTCCTATAAAATTTATCCACTACCCTATGTACCTTAAAGTCTCTGCCAGATGCAAATGATGATGGATTACTTGCCTTGCTATAGCAAGTTCTGAATGAATAGCATTTGTTTATTTTTTTCCTCATTTGGATCATTTTTGTTTATTCCCACATTACAAATTTAATGATTTGAAAAGTATTTATCTTGGATAAAATTCATACAATATGGTAGATATAACAATAAAAGGAATACAAGGAGATTCTTTTATTCTCTGTGTTTTCTCTCAAAACTAAATACTCTCAGTCTAGAATTAGAAGTTCTATCTTTAAGTACCAAATGAATATCTGATGTATATGGTCAGAACACAGACACATCAACATAATACTATATCAAAAACATTTATGGATTAAGCAATGTGTCTTTTCTTTTCACCTGTATAGTGTTTCGAGAAAAAAAAATCTATCTTTTAAAATATTTTGTCTTGCATTAGGCTAGTTTACTGAATACTAATAAACACAAGATTATTTCTAACTCTGGGAGAGTCATTTCTAGGAAATTAATTTCAAAATAGTATGCTACTGCATTGTATTTGTGTGCAAGCCATTTTCATAGAAAACTGTATCCTAGTACATTTGACAGAGTTAAATAATGCAATTATGGGATGCAATAATAGAAGTAGAAAGAAAAAGATATGGTTTTAGATGGGATTTGAAATGGCAGCTCCAATAATGCAGAAAGATAGAGAAAGCCTGTTCCAGATGTTAGTCACTGCTGCAGAGAGGACTGGGAGCTATAATTTTGCGTGAAGTAACATAGAAGAAATAAATGGATTCTATGTATTTTGGACATATCAATTTTGATTATGCAATTTCTAGCTATGAACCTAAAGTTAAGAAAAAAGCAACTTGTTATATCTAAAAGTACAGTTTTATTTGGAAATAGACTCAACTGATATTTATTGAGAACCTACTAAGTGCTAGATAACATACTGGAATTTTATATATAGTGTTATTGTGAGATGCTGGAGAATCTCTAAAGTTACTGGAAAACATAGGTATGAATGAATGCAAATTCAAGACTCAAGGTTGCACATCATTAATATTAGTTATTTTTTAAAGATTTTATATATTTACTCATGGAAGACACAGAGAGAGAGGCAGAGACACAGGCAGAGGGAGAAGCAGGCTCCCTGCTGGGAACCCGATATGGGACTCTGCCCCAGGACCGCAGGACCCCAGGACTCACAACCTGAGCCAAAAGCATACACTCAAAGTGAGCCACGCAGGCATTTCTTTAGTTATGTTTGTTAAAAGATTAATTATATTGCCAGATTTGAAAAGAGAATATATTTTATGACTGTAAACATAATATATATTTACTGTAAACATTTTCTTTATAGAGAAAACTATGAAGAATACAGTGCTAATAACCCATAATTCCAGCTCTCATAGCTCACTACTAATATATTTATAAAGACCTTCAGGGGATCCCTGGGTGGCGCAGTGGTTTGGCGCCTGCCTTTGGCCCAGGGCGTGATCCTGGAGACCCGGGATCGAATCCCACGTCGGGCTCCCAGGGCATGGACCCTGCTTCTCCCTCTGCCTGTGTCTCTGCCTCTCTCTCTCTCTGTGTGACTATCATAAATAAAAATTAAAAAAAAGGCCTTCAGATTTTGTCTATGTATTAACATAACACAACTAAATATACATGTATATATCATGCCAGTAATTATATATGTGGGCATGTTCACAAATGGGAATATACTATGAGAAAGTTTAATATTATCAAATATTACAAGTATACTTGTTTGAGATAACAGAAATTTCAGAATCTCCCATTTGAAAAGAGAGACATGAGTTATAGCTGGTTTATTGGCACTGAGTAATTCAGTGGCATAACCCTGTGAACTAATCAAAAGGGCTAATCTCATTCTGGACTTGTGCTCCCTCAGCTAGACCTGATGTACCTGGTCCCATCTGCATCCCTCTGCCCTGATTGGTCGATTCTAACCCATATGCTTTACCTTCTGCTTGCACTCTGGCCTTGCACCATGGCAATCCTGAATGCCTTTCATTAAAACAAACTTAGGCTATATATTCACATTCAAGAAGAGCCAAGATTGTCCAAGTGCCTTAATGAGCAGTACCTTTCCAGGAGAGAGTTCTTATTCCCAATTCTTTCACAATTAAGGTAAATATCCACAGCTCCCTGGCTATGCAGAGATCCTTAAAACTCCACAGAGGCCCATCTTTTCTGAGGAGGAGTCCTGTAACCTCAAACTTGTATAAGAATATTTGGTTTCTTTCCCTCAGGCTTTCCTTACAGCAGATGCCATGGTTGCCATGGAATCCTTGTGAAGCATCCCTAATCCTTCTATACTATTATTAGACTGTACTCCTAAGTGTCCTACTTCAAGAATAAGAGAAATCTTTCCTTTTTTTCTAATCTTAATATTTCACATCATTTCAGCTTAAATAAAATCCCACATCTTCCACAGAGGCTCCTGACTGACTCAGGGCTTTCTCTAATTCTTGTGAACCATCAACGTTATTCCCTTTATCTCTTACCCAAGGACATAAATACCGACAATTAATCTTTATAAATAATCACTTTAATGAGCACATAACACCAAAAGTTAGGCCTTTTATATTTGTTTTTCCAAGCATGCAGCAGAGTTTCTTGTCTAAAAATGAACTATTCAGGATTACTTTTGCTAGTGATGGAAAGCCAAGTAGGACAAGGTTATGTAATTTATTATCAAAAGGGAAAGAAAGAAGTGAAGCTGACCTTATCTTGGGAGCCCAAATTAGAAGTCTCTTTATTTTATCTCTGTTTCTGGAGGCATTGTGCCCATTTTCTTTCTTTCTTTTTTTGGGGGGTCGTGGCATGGGGATGGGGAGGTGCAGAGGGCTGTGCCCATTTTCTTTTGTTGCAGGTAGGAGTACATGTCTTTTTATGTGTATGAGTGTAGGAGAAGGTGAAAAAATATTGCCACAAACAACATCCATGTTAACTTTATAATGTCATTGCAAGAAAATTAAAATTACTTTTTCTTTTTTAACAAGAAACTCAAGCTAGAAAATCCTGAAAAAGGAATGCAATTCTTACATATCCATTCCTCAGTTTATTTCCATGGTGATGGGTTGGGAGAAGCATTATTATTATTCCCCCTATATCATGTGTTATAGTTCTAAGGTATAGGCCATGTTTCACATCTTCCAACAAAACCATGCATTTTTCTTCGAGTCAAAGTGATTGCCAAAATGCAAAACTGGATTATTTCCTGATTGTGTGTTAATGCCTTATCTGAGTTGATTATAAAACCATTATCAGTAAACATTAATAGATCATTATGACCCTTTATATGATTTTTTTTGACCCTTTATATGATAAAAGTGCATTATAACTAAGCCTTCTGAGAGGAGGAAAAAATCTTTATGCAAAGGTAGCAATTTCCTCCATCATTATTCTGAAGATATCCACACAGTGGATATCTGTGTTTGTTTAGAGAAAGTCCTCAAATCATAAGAATATTTCTGCCTACAGAAAGGAGAATGAAAGTTAGAAGTAAAGCATTTATTGCAATGAGAAACAGGGTTTTAAGAAGAAGTATTATGTTAAAGAAAACATGGCAATTGCCAAGTACAGGTTAATTGGGGAACATTTTCCTACTGAAAATAGAGAAAAAAATTTTTAATCTACTGATTCTCTGACAAGTTTTCCCTATGACAGTTTTAATTATGACTCAGTTTGTAATTAAGTGCATTATTTCAGACTTATACACAAATAAAATAGCCCCCTATATTAAACTAGTATTGCTATAGAAACCAAACAAATTATTTTTAAAAAACACAGAAAGTTAAAGCATTAATTATGTAAATTGATACTAACAAATTCTGTGAGAAGGGAAGGATGAATGTTAACATTCTCATTTTTCATATGAAGCAATGTTCACCAGAGATTTCGTGTAATGTGTTCAAGAGCATACACTTAGGGTTTTTATAGCTGAATCCAGAATCCAAACTTACTATTGTTTCCACTACACAGGGTTAACGATGGTTAATTTCTATCACTTTGCTTATCTATACCAATGCCTTCTGCTGCATACACTATTTGTAAGAGAAAATTTCTGAATCAGATTGCTCCTACACACATAATATAGTGTGTTTTTTCAATTTTAATGAGCGATTGTATTTTTAGAAGTAGTCTCATCTTTTTTTTTCTTTAAGAATTCAGAAATCAGTGCTAATGGTAGATCTTTCTGTGCTGAAGCTGGAGAAGAAACCGCTGTGTTTTTGTCACTGGTAAGCAGATGCAGTTTCACATATCAGTTATTTTTACTACTATTCTATGTCTGCTTTGTTTTTTTTTTTTTTTTTTTCAATTAACTAGGAGATAGGGATCCCTGGGTGGCGCAGCGGTTTAGCGCCTGCCTTTGGCCCAGGGCGCGATCCTGGAGACCCAGGATCGAATCCCATGTCGGGCTCCCGGTGCATGGAGCCTGCTTCTCCCTCTGCCTATGTCTCTGCCTCTCTCTCTCTCTCTCTGTGACTATCATAAATAAAAATTTTTAAAAAATTTAAAAAAATAACTAGGAGATAAAGGACTATAACAAGACAGGGCAGAGAAACAATGGTTAATATTTTTTAGACAAAATTTTCATTGCATGATTGGTCTTAGAACTAAGTGGCACTAAGGGAATAAGGCAGGTGATAAATAAAAGCACTCTCTCTAAGTGAATGACCCTTTGCCACCTCCCAAATGCTCCCTTACCAAAATGACCTTATGTGATTTTATTTTTTTTAAAGATTTTATTTATTTATTCACAATAGACATAGAGAGAGAGGGGCAGAGATACAGGCAGTGGGAGAAGCAGGCTCCAGGCCAGGAGCCTGACGTGGGACTCGATTCCGGTACTCCAGGATTGCGCCCTGGGCCAAAGGCAGGCACCCATCCGCTGAGCCACCCAGGGATCCCGACCTTATATTATTTTGAAACTTTCCCAAGATACCACCTGGTGAAATTAGCATCTCTGTATGTGTGTAAATCTATGCATTACATTCCATTGTTTCTATGTCAGTCTTGAAGATCTATGGCTTCTTTCTCAGTAGATCAATTTAGTTGCAATAAATTTATTGTATAAGTTAGTTGTTTCCTACTGGTTCTCTTCTTCCCAACAGAAGTGATTGTTAATGGGAGAGAAAAATGAGGAAAATCATAAAAGCATATTCAACATATGGATATTCTCTTTGCATAAGCAAGCAAGGTTACTTGCAGTTGGTCTGTTTGTTGCAGTGAGAGAAACCTGGGACAGACAGCAAGCCTCTTAAAATAATCATTACCTGAGAGTAAAATTAAAAAAAAAAAAAAAAAGAGTCTAAAATACAGGGTGATGAACACCAGTTGCCCACTCAACAATTACTGGCAAGACCTGAGAAGCATGGAATAGGGAATGGTCAGTTCCAGGAATGCTGTGTGTGGTGTTTGAGAGGCAGACATGGTGTGCAGATGAGTCAAAAAAAGTAGAATAGTGCAAATGAGAGCCAAAAAAAAAAAAAAAAAAAAAACCCGGGTTAACTTTACTTCGGTGGATCTTCCCTTATGGCTAAAATGATTAAAAATTTTTGGATTCAGGAAGCTCCGTCTGCTATGAAATCTGAAGGGAAATCTGTTGGTTTTTTCCATTTTCTCTTTGCATTCCAAAGAGACAGTGTGGCCTCTGGGTGTGGAATTTAATTTCAGTCAATTAAATGTGCTTTACGAGATGCAAGAAAGGGTGTAACACTGTGTAATTGTTAATAAATATTTTTTTTGTTTTTTAAATATATTTTTTTAAGATTTTATTTATTTATTCATGAGAGACAGAGAGGAAGGCAGAGACATAGGCAGAGGGAGAAGCAAGCTGTCTGCGGGGAGCCCAGTGTGGGACCCTGGGATCACCACCTGAGCCAAAGGCAGATGCTCAACCATTGAGCCACCCAAGTGCCCAATAAGTAATTGTATACATATCACTTATGGCCATTAAAACTTTTATCAAGTTTACAAAATTAATAGTATCAATTCAGTCAATAGGCTGAGATCACTAAGCTAATGCACTGAAATATAGTATGTTTTCCAATAAAATTCATTAGAGTGTATACTATGTTGCAAGCACATTCTAAATATATCATATAAATATTTACAAAATAAGAAATATTAGTCTTATGTTAAAGATAGGGAAATTTTAGTGTCAAAGAGGTCAAGGAAGCAACAAGAACTGTTTGGGAACAGTTTTGCTCCTATCCCTATCCTGCCAGGGCTCTGACACTCCATTGTGTTTCCCTTCACATGGGTTAGTTTTTTGTTGTTGCTGTTGTTTTTTTTTTTTGTTTTGTTTTTGTTTTACAGGAATAGTGCTGAGCAAGCTACAGGAGGTGCCGCTGGATGTTGTGGGGGTCTACTAAATGATAATTAACAATTACAATTTTACAACATTATCAATGAGTACTATTCGCATTACCAACAGGGATAATTGTGTTGTATAGAGGCTTTTAGTATCTTTATTTAGAGAATATTTATTATTTTTCCAAGATATCCTAAATAGAACAAGTTACTATAGGAAAAGAAGTCACATTATAAAACTATTAAAAACCTCAGGAAAAACTAAAATATACCTGAATCTTCTGACATTTGGGAGAAAAAATTAAAGAGGAAAACAGCAACTGTGACAAGCCTCATTAAAGAAAATGTACTGTATTTTATATGAACAGCAACATTTTCATAACCCTTAAATTTCCTTTTAAGAAGAAAGTAGTGGATAATTAATTTAAGATAAAAATAGTGGCTAATTAAAATTTCAGATCTTTATCTGAAATTTCAGATTTTATTAAATGCTCTTAGATGACAAGGGGTCAATAAACAGAGTAAACAGTTAATTCCTTTTTTCTATTATTACCTTTTTTTCCTGAGAAGAACAAAATGCCTAAAGGATGGCATTTCTTTCCTTCAACTATACCTTGATAAAAGATAACAAAATCGTCTGCTGTAGGAACACTACTTGGAAACAGAAATTTCCCTGTTATACCAAAAAAAACAGCCGTTTGAAAGTTTTTAGAATATAAAGTTCATTACAAATAGAAAATGAATAGCATGGAACCCTGTGAACCTGTAGAAAATCAGTTAACAAAAATGAGATTTAAATGCTCAGACATGTAAATCCCATACTAGCTGATCGACTTTATCACCACTTTGTACTCTTATCAACAGCAGCAGGCATCTGACTATATTCACTTTGATTTACTCTGTGGAGACTTTTCCAGATTTAAACCATTTTACCAAGACAAATGGAGTGACAAATGCAATAAATTACATATGCATTATATGAGCAAAAAGAATTTTAGCACTCTAGTTATTGAAAAATAAAAGGCAAAAGAAAATGAAACCCCAGACCCATTCCTCATCTTTACTAAAAAGGAGATGCCAAAGACCTAGTTGAGTGAAAGTACTTTTGAAGAAGTAGCAGTCTTTACACAGAGGATGTCTCTGTGGATGTGGAGGATGCAGGTTCTTTTCTTCCCTCCCTACCCTTTTTTTCTGCCTCTCCTCTTTCTACCCCCCAACCCCCCCTCAAAAAAAAGAAGGATGGCTGAGAACTGTGGCAGATGTTGTGCCTTCCAGGGTTGTGCCAAGCAGCCATGGCTCTTCTGCTGTGGCAGCTTCCATGGGAGGGAGGCTGCTTGTCCCACTTTGTTCAGTATGTTTGTGAATATTTGATTTTCACAGAAGACAAAAAAGGGCAAGAGCTCTGGAATTCAATAGAAGGTCAGAACGGCAATCTTTTTGCCTGGTCCAGCTTCCTTTTATACTCTGACATCTGGTGCCCATTACCAGAACAAATTAGAGCAATTCCAAGCAGCAGAGGAGGACTTCCTGTTCCCAGACAGCACAGTTATCAATGTGAACACAGGAAACTCAGGCTCAAAACAATGCAGCCATAGAAATAGATCTGTGACACTTGCTTTGCAGACTTAAAGTATAGCCTGTGGTAAGTGTAATTAAGGGGAGACATATTCTATCAGAGACTTGTGGTTAGTTATATTGATGACTTTCCACTAAATTTTCACCTTATATGAAACCCAACACACTGAGTGGAACTCCTGTATCAAAATCTAAACATAAATATATAATCAATTTTGTCTGTTTTGTTTTATCAAGAGAGAAGACAATCAATCTTCAGAAATATTATAAAAACCAACAATTTAACTCATGCTCTTAGAATGCCACAGAGTGTTTCTGCAGACCACTCAAAAATCATCATTTCACATGCCTATCTCCTATTTAATTATTCCCATTTTCTTTATATCACATACATATCAGCTGTCTTCTCAAAATCCCTCTTGGCTTTTTCATGCTTAAAAATCTTCCTGGGAGTAGCTATACTCCTTCAATATTTGTTTTGTTTTGTTTTGTTTTTTTCTCTTCAGAACTAATATTCACCATCATTTAAAATATTCTTATTTATTAAGGGAAAACAAACAAACAAACAAACTCTCCCAGAGAGTAGCACACAGAAAAGGAGCAAGCAATATTTCTCACATAAAACATAGAAGTTAATTTTTTTAGTAACTCACTCACTGGCCATGCTAGATTTTCATCTGGTATTTTGTAATATGAGTATTCAAAACACAGGTCTGAGTCACTAAATGGTAGATATGAATGGGATACTGCTGCATGAAAGGATTTTGTGATTTATTTTAAAAGTGTTTGACAAAATATATTTATAGTCATTGGGAGAGTATTTTAATATTTCAAACGAGTAGGTTTTTCTCTGATCAGTGGGGAAGAAGGAACATATTCTGAGAACTTTAACTTTTCAATATTGATTTTATGCATATTAGTTACATTGATATATGTTAATATACATCTATATACATACATAAACCAATATATGTATATTCATCATTTATGACCACAATTTCTCTTTCTTTCCTATATGTTCTACAGGCAAGGATGTGAATTAATTTAATATTAGATAACAAATTAGCTGTTTCCTCTACTCAAACCCTATGATCATATATGCTCGATTAGTGCAAATTTCCTGGTCCATCCAGGGGCTATTTTTTTTTTAAAGATTTTATTTTTATTTATTCATGAGAGACACACACACACACAGAAAGAGAGAGAGAGAGAGAGAGAGAGAGAAAGGCAGAGAGACACAGGCAGAGGGAGAAGCAGGCTCCATTCAGGGAGCCTGACATGGGACTCGATAAGGGGTCTCCAGGATCACACCCTGGGCTGAAGGCGATGCTAAGCTGCTGGGCCACCCGGGCTGCCCCATCCAGGGGCTATTAAGTGCTGTTTTTAGATTTACATGCTGGAATCAAAATACTGATACTATACTTTAAGCAAAAGCCTCATGATACAAGAGGCAAGGAAAAAAAAAATGAGGGTTGAATGCCCTATCAATTATTTTGGTCTTTAATTTTTTATTTATTTACTGATTCATCCATTCATTCTTCCATTTATTTAAATGTAGCATGGCCAGTTTGTTGACTTAATGGACAGTGATTTCTGTACTGTAGAAGAATGATAAATAATCTGGCTAAGACATTTGTTGTAGATCTCATGACTATTGGAGAGCACTGAAATGTGTTCACAGTGATTGAGTAGCTGAGGCTCTGACTGTTCTGCATTGTCTTTCCAGAGTCTGTTTGTAGTTTTAAAGGATAATTTTGCCTCCTTCCATTGTTTGTATCTGTTAAATGCTTGATGAGTTAGGTCTAGGACAGCGAGATGAAAATTTCCTCTTGAACCTTTTACATGTCCTTTACCTAATCCACAAATAAAATGAAAAAAAAAATTCTCCCAGAATAAAAATAAAGTCTCTCAGAATAATGTCCAGTTATGTAGAAAAAAATCATATTTTAAGGTAGAAAAAAATCATTAGGTATTTCCATTAACTTTTTAAATATTCCATATAATGTTTTCTTACTTCATGAAGTTTGTCTAGTTAAAACAATTTAGATTTTCTCTAAATCAACTGCAGAATTTATTGATTTGTAATAAATGTTAAAATGTATATATTAAAATCAATGTCTGACAATGAAATGTAATGTGACTAATTTTTATTTTATTGCATAACTATATGTATAACATTAATTGAACATATATCACTGATTCAGACATGCGACAAATGTGTCTACAGATAATAAATTAAATTTCAAAGGCTTTTAAAGAAAGCATGATATAATTTTAATTCTTAACTTGTCAAGAAATTTAAACTTATAACTAACTAGGAAGATCTGACTGGTATTTAATTTTATAGGAACAATCTAATAAAAAAATCATAAGACATTATTAAATTATGTTATTGAAGTAAGCAATTATTTCACTTTGAGTATATGGGAAATACAATTGAAATACTCATGAGTCAACAGCTAATTTGTGAGAACTCCCCTATGACACTTCTAAAGTCTCACATTGTTCCATGTTAGCAGTGTAATGGTAAAAAGTACAAGCTCGGAGAAGGTGACATTTTTCGCATGTTAGTAGGTAATTAAATATTTCTTCCTATTTAGCTCAATTTTCCAAATATGGAAAAATACATACGCTTTTAGAACACTGATTCTGAATATATTTATATAAAATTCTATTGAACGCCAAATAATTGTGTTACAGCCATAGTCTTGCTATGCTTTTTGAGGAGTTTAAGGTGAGCACATGTAAGGTGAGCACTGCAGGATCTCTGCTACATATGCAAAGACTTCCCAAGACTCGGATGCCTCCCTATGGATTACCATCAAGCAAAAGAGGAAGGAAGGCTGAGTCTCTGATAGCCATGTTCCACTTCATAAAATCAGTCAAAGGTTTTCATCAAATGCTTGTCCTTCAGGAGGCAGTGATTTTTTTTTTTTTTTTTCAAGTAACATCTAGGGCTATACCACAGTCTAAAGATTTCTACTTGGCAGGGCCATCTATAACTTCTAAAGTCTGATGGATCAGGTCAAGGTCCAGAAAATTAAAGAGAATTTTCAGAAGATTTCAGAATGTGGGATGGTTCAACTTGATCATCTGTCCTTCAGGGGTCTTGGTCAGACCCATCAATGGAACATTCATTTATCCTCTGGACACAGTATTGATAACTCCAACCTTCCCTTCATTTATTCTTCACCACTTTTTTTCAGGTCACTTTTTGACTTCAAATCCTTTCTATTTCCCAATGTAGCTTAACACCATCAATTCCTCTTCATTGATGGAAACAAAACACAGCTCTTGTTTATAGAAGGGCATGGTGGCTGGCAGTTGACATTGTCAATGATACCACAAAATGAATGGTAGTCATTCTCTCGGTACAGTCACCGGTGTGGACAGGGTCCTGCGTCCCAGGACAGGAAGTGTGCTCTACTAACGAGTCTTTCTAAATACTTCTGTGATACTGATTAAAATAATGAGCTTGTTCAAGTTAGAGCTTCCTCATATACAGGGATAGGGCTAGAAGATTAGCCAAAGGCTCAGTGCCACCTTTTTTATTTCTCAGTTTGCAGGGGTGAGACCTTCCCACATGTTCCTGTTGTTCCCTAACCTTCATCTGTGTCATCCAGCCTATGCCAAATTAAGAGAACACTAGAGGCCCACGCTCCTCAGAACATAGCTAACTCTGTTGTGCCCAAGATTGCAAATCCGAGAAACCACCAAGGAGCCGACACCGATGCAAACACACCAGGGTTTATTTACAAGCTCGAGCTTGGGTCCAAGTATACCCGACACAGCGAAGCAGGGACTTGGACCCCGAGGTGGGTTCCAGGTGAGTGTTAGGGGCTAGTCTAGGGGACCTGCAGAAGGGGGGGGAGGAATTTCTCAAGTTCTGTTTACATTCTGATATGGGGCTTTCAAGGGCATTAGCTCTGTTCTCATTCTAATATGGGGCTTCCTGCCACTGGTTTGGGCTCTGTTCTCATTCTAATATAGGGCTTTTTAGGGCGTTAAGCTGTAAGCTGTTTTTTCCTGTAACTGAAGTAAGGTAAAGTTCAGCTCTTATTCACAGGGGCCTGGAATGGCTGTACTTGTGCTAACGCTGAACTTAAAGTGGAATGGCCTTAATTTTCTCGGCCTCCACAACTTACTTCAAGATCATCAGTGGAATGAGGATAGTTCCACTTTTGTTTGAGAAGCCAAATAAAGAGGCATGTGTTTAATTCCATAGCCTCAATTTAGGCAAAGAAGAACCTCAGAATCTAAAAGAACATTAATGAAATGTCCATGTCCCTCTGCTTTTTTTGTTGTTGTTCTATTTTCAATCAAAGTAAAACTGACATGCAATAACCTGTATTATTTAAGGCATATATTATAGTCATGTATATGGATATATGCATATTTACACACATACATACAATGAAGCCAGTCTATAATCGAGATGATGAGCATATCATCAAGCCCAAGCTTCATCATGCCCAAAATGTAATCATTCTCAGACCTCCTCAGCTCCAAGGCTCAGACAATCACTAATATGCTTCCTTTCACTGCAGGCTATTCTAAATTTTTAGAATTTCATATAAATGAAATCATGTTGGATTTATTTTGGGGAGACAAATGGGGGACAATTGGCTTCTTTCTCACTCAGAATACTAATTTGAGATACATACATGTGGTTGCATATGTCGGCAGTTCCTATTGCCCTGTAGTAATCCATTTTATGGATTTTTCTAGCCATTCACCTATGGACAGATATTTGCATTGTTTCTAGTTTTGGTTACTATAAATAAAGTTGCTATGAATATTTGCCTATAATTCTTTATACAGACATAGCCTTTTAAAAACATTTTTAGAGCAGTTTGTGGTTCACAGCAAAACTGAAAGGTACATAGATTTCCTATATTATATCCCTTGCTTCTCCACAGGCACAGCCTCACCCGGTGTCAACATCCCCACCAGAATGGGGCATTTGTTACAAGTGATGAACCAACACTGACCCATTATCACCATAGTTTACATTAGGGTTCACTCCAGTGTTGTACAATCTATGGGTTTGGACACATGTATAACAACTTGTATCCATCATTATTATATCTTAAGAGTAGTTTCACTGAACTAAAAATTCTCTGTGATTTGCCTATACACCTTCTTCTATCCTAACCCCTGGGGACAGCTGACTTTTTAGTGTCTCCAAAGTTTTGCCTCTTTTAAAATCTCTTAGAGAGTGCTACTCTCTCTGTGGCTTCTGTGTGGAAATCATCCCAACTGAAATGTGGGTGTGAAATAAGCCCTGACAGTTTTGCCAGTGTATCAGTTTATCTAAATAAACTCCCCTAGAGAAGAATAGGGGAAACAGTGGTACTCTTGAAATGATGGAGTAAGAAGCCCAGTAGATATTTTCCTTAGGCTAACTTAAAAATCAATCATTTAAAGTCTCTGGAAATTGTCCTAATGGCATACAATAAATAGGGAAATATTCATTGATGAAAATCTCCTGAATCATGAGAACAGTGAGAACTTCTGGCATGTGACTCACAGCATGCTGCTTCACCACCCTCCACGACAAAATGCTGCTACTAAAGCTATCCCCAGAATACTCCTCTGTGGGCACAAGCGGGCTAGTTGTGTGCTCTTTCTCATACACAGTGTCTTCTTAGGGGCTAAAGTTTTGCTCAAAGAAAAAGCAGGCTGCTGGTATTTTTAATTGTCTCCCATCTCCACATCTCACTTCATCCACCCAGCCCTTCACTCATAGGGTGGAATAGGCAGGTCAATCCAAGCTTAGCACAAGATTGGCCTCATCCCACCCCCTGCAGCTGGGGCAAAGGCTGAAAGAGAGAACAAGAGCTTTGCAGCTCTGCCTGAGGGGACTATTTGCAACAGAGAATTAAAAACTCCTAGCCTGACTGTTGCTGGCAACAATGGAGATCACTATAGAGCAATTAAGAGAACCTGGTAGCCCTATGATAATGCTAAAGATAGCACCGAGGAGTTTAATACAGAAAATCAGAAAGAGAGTCAGCAGAGACTTGCCTGTCTTTGAACACAGACAACTCTGGAGGTCTGGAGCACTGTATGTGATAGGCTCCAACCACTCGAAAGCAATCAGAGATGAATATGGGGCAGTTGTGAAAGCATTCCTCAAGCCTCCCATAGTTCATTGCCATGTATTAACAATAAATATTCTAAAAATGGAATTTTAAAATCCTCATGTAAAAAATACTTAGGGATACATTCAACAAAATAACTGCCTATCGAAAACTATGTCATTGTTGAAAGATATTACAGAAAACTTAAATATATGGAAAGCCAACCCCATCAAGATGGAAAGATTTAATATTAAGATGGCAATATTCCCCCACATTGTTTTACAAATTCATTAAATTCCTATCAAAATCCCAGCTGTTTGCAGAAATATAAGCTCATCCTAAAATTCATAGGGAAATGCAAAGATCCAGAAGAGCTAAAACATTCCTGAAAAGGACATAGTTGGAGGACTCAAACCTTTCTATTTCTAAATTTACTACAAAGCTATAGTAATCAAGACTATGTGATAGTGATTCAAAGTTAGACATATAAATCAATGAAATAAAATTCTGAGTCCACAAATAAAAACGCTTACATTTATGGCCAGCCAACTAATTTTTGGTCGGCATGCTGAACGGTTCATTGTACAGTAAAGTAGTCTTGAGAAATGATACTGAGACCATTGGATAGCCATGTGCAAAAGAAAAAAAGAGAGAATCCTATTTAAAAAAAATAAAAATTCATTCAAAATGGATAAAACAACTAAATGTAAGAGCTAAAACTATGAAACTAATAGAAGGAAATACAGGAATAAATCCTTGTGATTTGAAGTGAAACAATTGTTTGTTAGAACAAAAGAATAAGAAACAAAAGAAGCAGATTCATTGGACTACATCAAATCTCAAAACTTTGTGTTTCAAAAGATACCATTAAGAAAATGAAATGACAAATAACAGAATGATGAAAATATTAGCAAATCATAAGTTTGTGGGGACACCTGGGTGGGTAAGTGGTTGAGCATCTGCCTTCAGTTCAGATGGTGATCCCTGGGTCCTCGGATGAGTCCTGCATCAGGCTCTCTGCAGGGAGCCTGCTTCTCCCTCTGCCTATGTCTCTGCCTTTCTATGTCTCTCCTGAATAAATAAAACCTTAAAAAAAAAATCATACGTTTGAAAAGCAACATGTTTCTGGAAGACAAAAAATAAATAACACCTCAATAACAAAGACAAATACCCAATTTAAACAAAGAATGTTTAAAGAATTTTACAAAGAATTTAAATAGACATTTCTCCAAATAGGATATGCAAATGCTATATACTCACATTAAAGAATACTCAACATTACTAGTTATTAGGACCTGCAAGTAAAAACCATAACCACACACAAGGGTGGTAATAGAAAAGACAGGAAATGGCAAGTGTTATGAAGGACATGGAGAAAACAGAACACTTCTACACTGCTGGGAGAATGTAAAATGGTGCAGCTACTTTGGGAAATAGTCTCTCAAAAATGAATACAGTTAAACACAGCATTACAATATGAGGTACACATCCAAGACAAAGAAGAGGATTGTCCACACACACACACACACACACACACACACACACACAAACCTTTAGAGGCATGATGATCATAGTATATTTCATAACTGTCAACTGAAGAATGGATAAATAAAATGTCATATGCCCATACAATGACATATTAATCAGCAATGTAAGTGAAATGCAACACGGAAGAATGTTAAAACATTCATTATGCTTAGTGAGAGAAGAAAGTCACAAAGGCCACTTACTGTGTGATCCATTTATAGAGAATGTTCTGAATAGGCAGATGTACAAAGATTACTAATTGCTTAGGACTGGATCTGGGAATCTAGAGGATTTGGGGAATTACTCTAATGGGTACAGAGTTTCTTCTCAGGCAGACAGAAATGTTTTGAACTTTGATTTGGGTGATGGTTGCACAACCCTATGAATTACCAGTAAAAGAAAACAAAACAAAACTTTAAATTCCACACTTCAAATGGAATTATGCATCTTTTAGAGTGTGACTCAGTAAAGCTATTATTAAAAGACATTATTTGCTGCTTTTGATCTTTAACCCCACATCTTCTTTATTTTATTTTATTTTTTTTAATTTTTATTTATTTATGATAGTCACACACACAGAGAGAGAGAGAGAGAGAGAGGCAGAGACACAGGCAGAGGGAGAAGCAGACTCCATGCACCGGGGGCCCAACGTGGGAATCGATCCCGGGTCTCCAGGATCGCGCCCTGGGGCCAAAGGCAGGCGCTAAACCGCTGCGCCACCCAGGGATCCCAACCCCACATCTTTAAAAAATTAAGAGTAAATAGAAAAAGATGTCCCAGAAATATATATATATATATATATATATATATATATATATATATATATTTAATTTTATAAATCAACATTTCCAGAGTTTAGATTTCCAATTATTTTTTGAGCAAGAAATCCAGAAAGTAAACTTTAGTTTGAGTCACAAGATACTATAATCCATTTTAATGGGGTTTTGTTGCCTTACCATGTATAAGAAAATAAGAGTATAGTTTCACAGATGTCACTAAATTGTTTATGCACTAACTACCAGTTTTACTTGTCTTCTAGAGACTCTGTGCAATCTAAATATAATATTTTGGACGATTCATTAAAATGCTCTTTGCCATTTTACTAATTAAACTTCCCTAAAATGTATTGTACCTATTGCAATAAAAGACCAGTGAACTAATGGACAAATTGGTGCTGCTTTAAAGATGCATAATTGATGCAAAATTTTTTGACCTCATACAAACAGAACCAGACATATAGATCAGCTCCCTCGGTGTGGTGAACAGCATTTACATGAGTGAATCACAAAGAGGATAGTTAATGCTCTCGGATCTAGGACTTAGAAAAAGATGAATTCCAAATTATGCTACATTTGGAGATTTGTATTATTACAAAAAAAAACACATATTTCTTTTGCAGGTACAATGACCAATTTTTAAAAAGTGTTAAATTGGAAAATAGATATTTTGATTTGTCCTATAAAATTTTTTTTGAGTTTGCTCTTTGCCCAACTAAAACAGTTTGGTTAATACTTGAAGAATCTCTTTCTCTCCCAAATATATCTCTCTTTTCCATGTAATAGTATATGTTGGCCAGCATATAAAACTTTTTAACATTCTTATAATTCTGGTAGGGTCACTGTTGCTTTGCCCAAGAATATCAAAGCAGTTAGAGTTGTAATTACATTAATTATAAGAAAAGTTCTATTGGCTTTGTCTTATCCCTTCAAAGTAAAAAAAAAAAAAAATTAACTTCTTGGTCAAGCACTATTATTTCCTTTGGCATTTTGTGTGCAAAGAATCTTGAAAAAGGGGATCCCTGGGTGGCGCAGCGGTTTGGCGCCTGCCTTTGGCCCAGGGCGCGATCCTGGAGACCCGGGATCGAATCCCACATCGGGCTCCCGGTGCATGGAGCCTGCTTCTCCCTCGGCCTGTGTCTCTGCCTCTCTCTCTCTCTCTCTCTGTGACTATCATAAATAAATAAAAATTGAAAAAAAAATATAAAAAAAAAAAAAAAAAAAAAAAAAAGAATCTTGAAAAAATAAAAGAATAATGGCAAATGTTCTTTGTCAGTATGCACGTGGCAGCCTGAGAAAAATAAATGGCTCATTTATTAGCATTTGCATGTCACAGAATGCTAGATTACTTCAGCAGATGAAACTAATCATAATGTCCAAAATTCATAGTATGTTGATAGCAGTTAGGTTGCCAATATTTTTGGTCAACATGTGCTTTCTTTCTTTACCTCTCAGTATTTCCAACATCCAAAAGGAAATGTCTAATGAATAATTAAATTAATAGCTAGTTTTATCTCTTATTTATCTACAATCCTTAAATTTCATATTGAACAATTTCTAGATGGGGTCCTCTGGAGGGTGGAGACCGGTAACTGGTGGAACAGGATATGAATACAATGAGTGCATGAGTGAACTAGAGATGGAACACAGTACTTTTTAAGTAGTATTATAAGCTCCATTGGGAGATATTAAACTTCTTTTTTTCCCCCGGTATCTTATTATTGTTAATAAGCTAAAAAGAAATGTAATAGTAAGCCATAGTAAAGGACAAAGTTGAGGGTTAACATGCAAATGATAAAAGATGATAAGGAGAAGACGTCTTTAGAAAAAGGATATTCCTAAAGTTCAATAAAGAGCAATATATTATTGAGTCTCTGGGGTTTAAATATATATTTATATTATACATATTTAAATACATATTTATATTATATGTATTTTCTTTAATTCTATCTTAAAAACGCTTTCATTTCTGTTAAATAAATTCCTGAAAAAAATCTCTCAGACTGAACAATTGAAAGCTAAACTCCACTGTGGCAACAGGATCAAACAGCTCCTCAGGTGGTTCCAAAGTCAATAGCTTGCTCATATATATAATGAGCACCTCACTGCCTTCGTCCTGGAGCACATTCCTATATAAAGCAATTCCATTTCATCATGGAGCTCTTTGGGACCATCACCTTTTTTATTAGAGTTTTCTCTAGCATCACCCAAGACTATGCATTCTTCAGGTTTCAAGATTATATTATGCATTTCAGTCATGAGAAGTTTCAATTAATAATCAATAGAAATAACTGTCTCTCAAATGGCTTGGGCCACACCACTGTACCTGGACATATTCTGTTAAAAAGTTAAATAAAATAAAAATAAAATAAAATAAAATAAAATAGCAAAACAAATTAGATGCTAAATACCTTGCCGAGTGGTGACACTCATAGACTTTTGTTATAAGTTCCAATCTACATGAGTACAAGTTGCGGATACTTCTAAATCATATTTGAGTGTGGATCAAAAGGGCCCAAAGGCATTGATTGAGTTACTGCTGTTTGCAATTCAGATACAACCTATCTGCAACCTATTCAGGATGCAAAGCTTATGGGCAAAATGGAATTGGAGTGGAAAATCTGAAATTCTCAAACGTATGAAAAATTCCAACCAAAACACTACCAACACCAACAACTGGTGTATGGAGAAGTCACTCGAGCTTCTTCAAGACATTGGAGAATGCTAATGCAGATATTCAAACTAAGCTAAGCAAAAAGGTGGAAATCTTGGCAATGTGTTTCTTAGAGCCCTGAAACAAGGCAAATGAATCAAAGCTCCAAGTTGGGGTCTGAAATTAAAGGAAGTACATACCAGACCAACAAGGTTCAGGTGCCAGATTTGGGGGAGAGATTCCATTTGCAGGTACTTAGCATTTCTTATCATAAAACAGTGCTAAGAGTGTTTTAGCTGTCTGTGTGATTTCTGTCCTAATGAAAATCATAATTCGGCACAATGCTGGCCAACCCTGCCTGGTGAAAATCAACATGTTTCATTACTCTTCTGATATATTTCCCATATTTAATGATCACATATAAAGTAACAGATTTCACACCAATCTGACACAGTAAGCTAATAAATGCAAATGCGTGCATTGAATAAATTATTTTTTATTCATTCTAATTGGCTCTACATTTTAGGTATAATTCTTCTTAATGTTTAGTGCCCTCTGACTGCTTATAAATACCACTACAAAAGTCCATTCCCCTCCTCAATCCACCTATTCAACTCCTGCTTTTCTAATTTAAACATATTACCTCAGTTTCTCCTTCTCAGACACATGAATGTTCCCTAATTTTAACTGAATAAATACAGATGCAAGTAGCTCAGTATTTTGGATTCTGTGAATAGAGCATAAGGCCATAAGACTGATGGACACAAATCATGAAGTTTGAAATCCATGCTAAATTTAGCAAGTTAACACGAATGGACTAACATTCAGTAAGCATCTATGCCAAGTCAGACAAGCTAGGTAGTTTGCATAAATTTTCAACCAGGGAAACATAGCATCATTCCCTTTTTTTTTTTTAATTTTTATTTATTTATGATAGTCACACAGAGAGAGAGAGAGAGAGGCAGAGACACAGGCAGAGGGAGAAGCAGGCTCCATGCACCGGGAGCCTGACGTGGGATTCGATCCTGGGTCTCCAGGATCGCGCCCTGGGCCAAAGGCAGGCGCCAAACCGCTGCGCCACCCAGGGATCCCCATAGCATAATTTCTAAGCTATTTGAGAAGTATTATTTATCTTCCACATACCGCATTCAATTTCAGATATTAATTGGAAATAATGCTGTTGTATATCCAACAATCTTAAATAATTTCTGTGAAATATTCAGTATACATATAACAATGATTGTGATTTAGGATTACTTGTGACACTGGATTTTTTCCTGAAATGGAGAGATCTTTGACACAGAGATCATCCTAGATAAATGCTTTAATTTCTTTCTAAACTGAGGAAGTATAACCTTATGTCAATATACTGGTTTCACTACTATGATTTATTTTTCTCTTTATTGGAGATCTGTCTTCTGTTTCATGTTCACAAACAGTCCTATTATGCAAAGAATTAAATAGATCTGTGGACCGGTAACATATATTAAGGTCTACTGATGCCTCTCGCAATTCTTCTCTAGAACCATTTACATGTTCATACAGTTCCATCACAGAAGTGTTCATATGTAAGACATACTTCAAAAACTATAAATGATGCCTTAGCCACTTATTCATATGAAAACGATGATTAAGCCACATTTGTGACTTATCCTTCCCTTTACATAAAATATTGCCTTTGGATCTAGTGGCAATTCATGAACTTCCTAAAGGAATGCTAGATTTCTGTCAGTCACATGAAAAATAAATGGTTTTTGTTTTCATTATTTTGCTTGCTTTTTGTTTCATTGGGATTTTCATTTCAGAGGCAAAAATCTATAACGAGATTAGAAATGAAGGTGGTCAGCTGGTATGTTCAGCTGTCTCAACTCTTTTTATCTTCCTATTTGCAGTCCTTTATTTTTCCTTCTCTTCCCTTCTTAAACTCAATTTTAAATTGCTACAGGATCACTCTGTTCTATCATTGCTCCACTTATGGGATGAAGTTGAAGTTTTTGAGCAAAATGTCAAATCAATGTTATTGTCCTAGTCCTCAAAATAAAAGCAACACTGAAATACAAATTTAAATCTAGTAAAAGCAAGGTTGATTTCTGAAAACAAAAAGCAGAGATCCTTATCTTTTTCCATGATTTCCTAAAATACTGATATCTATTTAATGGTACACTTTTTCTTTCTTTTTTAAGCCAGACATGCTTTATAAGTAACTTATTTTTTAAAAAAATATTTAACATATAGATTTTCAACTAACATTTCTGTTTATATTTACTGTTCTCAAATACGTAAAAAATAAAAATGCAGCAAAATAAATAGTACTGCTAACACATTTAATAACAAACATTAACAATCTGTGCAGAACTTTATTTCTGCCAACTCTGGTTTATCCTGCATCTCTCCTTTTGATGGATGTTATTCATGCCTGTTGATTTCTGGTAACAAATGGCTTTTTAATTTTTGTACACTCCACCTCTCCACTGCCAGGAGAGATGATATGGGTGAATGTTATTCTAAAGAATTGTGCACCCTCTTTTGAATCCTGAATAGTAAACACAGTAAGAACATAGCTTCCATTTTCATCTTCAATGATATGATGGTTACTAATATTTTTTGGTTCTTCGCATATGGTTGACTTCTCCGATTTACACAATAGTGTCAGCACATCTTAAAGATTAAGACCCCAATGCTCTACAGACTGAGCTATCCAGGCTTTACGTCCCAAGTTAATCACAAGCAATTAAAGGACAAACTTCTACACTTATTTTTTTAAACATTTATTTATTCATTTGAGAGACAGGGGGTTGGGGAGGAGTAGAGGGAGAAGGAGATAATCTCAAGCAGACTCCACATGGACTGTGGAGTTGGACACAGGGCTCAGTGTTACAAAGCTGAGGTCATTACCTAAGCTGAAATCAAGAGTTGGATACCTAACGGACTAAGCCATCCAGATGCCCCTCTGTACTTACTTTATAGGATGACAATGGTGTTGCTTAAATGTCACCATGTTTTCAGAAATAAATTTGGGGACCAATCTGAAGTAATGGCTGCTTAAAATTAATTCTAAATTTACAATTTCCTTAATACTTGAAGTAATATTTTATATAACCAATAAAAAACGAGTTTTATGTGTATTTTCCAAGCTTACTGTAATTGTTTTCCATAATGTTTCAAGTAATAATGAGGTTTGTAGATTTAATTAAAATCATTTTGACTAAATTCATCAGATATTCGTTGAATATAAAACATGTTCAGTGCTAAACAGGTATGATATAGGATTTAAAACAGATGAGATGTAAAGGTCAAAAAAGCTCCTATGGCTTGGAAGCAGGCAGAGCAGTAGGACATAAATATAATGTATAATAAAGACTAAATAAGTGAAAGGCAAAAGTCGACACAACTACTTAAAAGAGCAGGGTTATACCATCTTTGCACAACTTGAAAAAATGACAAATGTGTATATGAATGATTCACTTATTCTTTGACCTTTTGTAATATTTTTAGAAATTCTCTTTAGTAATTCACCTTGGCAACACTTAACTTCATAATAAAGAAAAAATTCTGTGAAAAGGAAAATTATTAAACATAATAGAACTGACTTCCATGTTTCTCTGGTCTTTCAGACTGACAATCACCATTACTAAAATCGTATTTCTATTTTACATCCACCTCTATGTGTTTTCATATTTCCATGTCTATCTTCAAACTTATTTTCATAAATGCTACTCTTTATTTATATCTATGTCTCTGAAGATTTGCCTATTGTTTGTTTTTCTTAATTAAGATGTAATTTACTGTGGTTGACTTTATATACTCAGTACCCAAAAAACTGTCCGTAGCGTCTGGTAAATATATAATAAAGGAATGAAATAGTAACTGCAAAGTGATTTTTAATCTATCTTCACTCATATCATTAATGCACCTTCTTCAGCCAAGAGTAGTATGACCCACTCGTCTCTGAAACTAGAATATCTAAGTGTATTCATCTCAGAAAGAGATACTTGTGGATCCCCGGGTGGCTCAATGGTTTAGCGCCTGCCTTCGGCCCAGGACATGATCCTGGGGTCCTGGGATCAAGTCCCTCATTGGGCTCCCTGCAGGAAGCCGGCTTCTCCCTCTGCCTGTGTCTCTGCCTCTCTCTCTCTATCTCTCTCTCTTTATCATAAATAAATAAAGAAAGAAAGAAACAGATACTTAGTAAAGATTTATTTGGATGCTTTAAACTTATGCTTTATATAGTCCCAAAATAAAAATTGTTATCACAAGACAACCACAATGTCAAATAGCAAAGAGACGTCTATCCCTTTACAAATGCCAATCATTTTGCATACTTTCACAAATCCTCTCACAATTGATATCTCACATAACACGAAAATGAAGGGTTGATAAAACTTTAATAAATTTAAATAATTTTAAAAGCAAAAATAGGTACCTGCCATTTCTAAGGAAAGTTTTTGTCTGTGTTTTTGCTTTTAAAGATTTCCAGCTGCAGCTCAGTTCAAAAGTGTGTTTGGAAAGATACCACCAGGTATTAAAACACATGTCAGGATTTCTGGGATGAAAAAGCATTGGTCATATATGAAAAGAAAAAGATATGATGTATTTATCTAGTATCTGACTCACATAAAATACAAGCCACATATAACTATGTATGATCCACTTCTATTCTCATTGTGCCTTGTTTAGTATGATTACTTAAAGAAAATTTCATTGAAGGAAGCTAATTTTAAGGTTGAGAACACATTATTAGAATTTTATCTGAAGAAAACAGCATCTCACTGGGGGATTCGGGACTGTGAAAAATGATCTCTTAAAGCATAATATTTTTCTACACAGGCTTGAAAGAACTTCTGATTTTTCTAGGAATTTCAAAGATTCCTGGCATTTAGCAGATATAATGCAGTTTTATTTAAAGTTAAAGCTAAGAAATACTTTGGTACTTCCACCAATTTTGAAGCTTAAAGGTCTGTGTCTATTTGTATGCTATTGAGTTTGATAGATTCTGAATCTATGCCTCGGTTGCAAGCAGAGGACATGATGGAGTGCTATTTCAGCATTTTAAATGCATGAGTTTACATAAATTTCTCTAGCTTCGTACAAGATTAATACAATTCTTTCTTTTCAACATGGAGCATAGACTTGCTCCAATCATTTACCCCTGGTTGAAAATAGGGAGGTTAAGTTAGTTCAGTGCCTACTGAAGAAGGTAGTTAAAACTATTAATAGTTATCAGAAAGTCCACCTAAATAAACATTTCCATCATCTTGGCTAACCCATAATTACACAATTAGGTTGCCTTGAAACTCATTGCTGATAAGTGCTTTTGGAACGGTCATTGCTATTTTCATAGAATCCATATACTTTTGATAGCAATGACTTTCACACCCCAAAACATGCCCTGTTTTGACAGACACATCAAATATTTATCTTATTAGTCTACTTTAAGTTCATCTAGCAATAACTAGATGTGAGTTTGGCAATAGTGAGTCTACAGAGGGAACCGAGTGACAGTACAAGTCATAGTAGGTAGTTAGAGGTAGAGCTTATCAAGGACTAAATATTACATTTGTATCTAAGTAGTTATTAGAGTTAAGCCACAGAGAACAGAGCCTGCATGCCCAACTCAAATGTCCAACCATTTGTTCCTGTTTTATGCATTTTCTGTTCTAGTTTGGTTTTGCTTTCCTTTACTGGCAAGAAGTTATTCATATCCTTTAGTATTTTTGTAAGTTCCATAGTGATGTCACCTCTCTTATTCCTGATTTTAGCAATTTGAGTCTCTTCTGTGTTCTTGCACAACCTACCTCAGGATTGTCAATTTATTGATTTTTATAGATTCAGCTTTTGATTTATTTCAATTGCTTTTCTTGTTTTACTTCATTTATTTCGCCTCTATTACTTTCTTCCTTATGTTTCCTTTGAGTTTAGTTTGCTCTTCTTTTTCTATTTTCTTAATTTAGAAGGTTAAGTTACTGATTTGAGACCTTTAACCTTTTTAATATAATGTTTAGAGCTATAAATTCCTTGCAAGGCAAATTCTCCTTATATCATCAGTTTTAGTATGTTGTGTTTTCCTCTTGGTTTCCTTCAAAATATTTTCTTATTTTCCTTACGATTTCTTCTATGGTCCTTTAGTTACTTAGATGTGTATTTATTTTCCACATATATGTGCATTTCCCAAATATCTCTCTGTTACTAGTTTCTAATTTATTTCCATTTTGGTCAGAGGATATATTTTGCAAAATATAATTTGTTTAGGTTTATTTATACTTCTTTTAAGTTCTAGCATATGGTCTATATTGGAGAATGTTCAATTGGCACTTGTGAGGAATGGGGGTTTTGCTGCTTTGAGTGGTGAATTCTACAGATGTCTTTTATGTCTTAATGGTTTATAGTGTTAAGGCATTTTCTTCTTTGTTAATCTTCAGCCACATTGTCCTTTCCATTATTGGAAGTGGTGTATTGATGTCTCCAATGATAATTATTGATTTCTGTGTTTATCTTTTTCAGTTCTGTCAGTTTTTGCTTTCTGCATTTGAGACTCTGTTTTTAGATGCATATTTGTTTATAATTGTAACTTCTTGATGATTGACACACATAATTATGAAATACACTTCTTTATCTCTAGCAAAACTTTTGTTTTAAAATCTATCTCGGATTGATAGAGAGATAGAAACACAATCTTTTCAATCATGATTGACTGACATAAAGTCTGCTTCATGGGGCTGAGTGGGTGAGGAAAGCAGACAGCCTGTCCTCACAAAGTAAAATGTAGTCTCATACTGAAAGCTGGAAAGGGAATATGAGCCCCATCTTCCGGGTCATTTCTGCCCCAAATAAAGCCCTGAGGTAGAGCTGGAGAAGGCCAATTAAACTCCTTACTCTCCCATTCTGTAAATTCCTCCCCCACCCCTTTTAGATAAGTTTTATGTTTATAGCAAAATTAAATGGAAAGTATAGAGTTTCCATCTACTGCTAGACCCATACACTCACAGTATTTTCAACATCAACATCCCCCAGAAGAGTGGTACACATATTTGTTATAAATGATGAACCTACATTGACACTATTATCACATGAAGTCCACAGCTTACATTAGGGTTCATTCGGTGTTGTATAGTCTCTCAGTTTGGATAAAGGTATAATGATATGTAACCACTATTATAATACCATACAGAGTAGTTTTATTGCCCTAACTATCCTCTACAGTCCATTTTTTCATCGTCCCTATCCTTAACACTTGGCAACAACTGATCTATCTCCATCATTTTGACTTTCCAGAATGTAAATGTAGTTGGAATCACACAATACATTGCCTTTCAGACTGGCTTCTTTCACTACTACTTTGCATTTAAGGTCCCTCCATGTCTTCTCATGGCTTGATAGCTTAATTCTTATTTTGTGCCATTTATTATTTATTTATTTTTTGTTTAACAAGAAAGTGAAAAAATGTTTAAATGTACATTTAAATATTATCAGCAAAAATATATTTTTGTAGGGCATGGTTTTGCTGTTTTGAAAAAATATTCTATGTTGCCCTAATTTAGCAAGATTTTCCAACAGCTATGCTTATACTTCCAACTATAAGAAAAGCCTTAGACTTTTAATGCATCACCTATGGATCCACTGGCTTCATGTCATTCAGTCAGGTTCTTGCAGAAAATCTCAGTAAATTGCTTTCTTAGCAATGCTAAAGTTGTTTCCTGGTTAAGTACTTAGAGAATCAATAACATTTTTTAAACATTGAAGTACTATAACACATACCAGTAAAGTAAATAACATTTTTTAAACATCCAGTACTATAGAGAGACTATAAATTGTAACTTGTAAATTTTTAAAGTAATAATTATATATATGTACACATATACAAATATATAAAATCTGACATATATATCTGACAAATATATAGAATAGTGACATATTATGCACTAATTCAGTTCACTACATACTATTATTGTGATTTTAATAATGACCTTGATTGCTAAAACTGTGAATTTTATTATCAGATAGAAGAAATAGCATTACATCAACTGCTTAAAACAAAGCAAATATATACTAGTTACTTTTTATCTGCATATCTTTCATGATGCTAAATAACTTTTTATCTGCATATCTTTCATGATGCTAAATGTATTAAAAATAAGTTTTCTTCTTTTGCATCTACTATTTTTCTGATAATGCACTTTTTAGTGGTAAGTAGTAAATGTACATAACTATCTTGATAGACCGTTAATAACCCTCAAACATGGTAAAATCATAATTTAAAATTATCTCTTCTCTACATTCCTCTTTTTTACCCAGAACACTTAGAAAATACCTGATTGCTAGAAAAAGTTTTCAGGGAATTAAATATATTTTCTATAATAAAGTTTAAAAGCACTACAAATTAAATATGACCCATATAATTAATATATACTAAATTAATAGTAATTGGCACATTTTAATCTATTTTTTATTCCTTAAACTTGAATTTGGAGTAATTAAATTTAAGTTCCCTCTGAGCAAATAAAAACAATCTTGGGAATCAAATAATAAATGATCTTAAAGAGGGGATCCCTGGGTGGTTCAGCAGTTTCACGCCTGCCTTTGGCCCGGGGTGCAGTCCTGGAGTCCTGGGATCGAGTCCTGAGTCGTGCTCCTGGCATGGAGCCTGCTTCTCACTCTGCCTGTGTCTCTGCTTCTCTCTCTCTCTATGTCTATCATAAAAAAATAAAAATAAATCTTAAAAAAATTAATTAAAAAAATAAATGATCTTAAGTAGCCAAAACATGTCATAAGATTATTTTTTGCAGCCTTATTTTTTTGTTATTATAATAAAGTCTAGTCTGTTATGTGCTAGTAAAACTACACCAACAACAAGAAGAGCAACTATTCTACATTTTTGTGTTTCTTTACTAAGTGTTTTGTCTAATTTTAGCTATGTTGTATAGATTTTCCAATGTTGTATAACTTACTATGAACACTCAAAAATATCTTTGTAAATTTTCATACCAAAGAAAAAAAGAGATAGTCATGAAATTCCAGTAATATACATTGGGATGATGTGGTATTTGAGTTTCCATTTTTTGCTAAGAACATCTCCATGAATATAAAATAACACTCTTCCCACCCCCCACACCCAGAATGCACTTTCAAGTGAGCCTTATGAAGAGGAATAATAGCCTTGATTTTCCAACTTCATACAGTAGTAAGGATATGCAAGGATAAATAGGCAATATAATCTTCCATCTAGGGTAGCACAGAAGAGTGGAAGAGATAGACATGAACAATTATGACAATGAAATAACTGAAGTAGGACATTACTAGCTACAGGGCACCACGCAAACAAAAGTAAGAATCACCTCAGTATCACTAAGTGACAGTATTAGATCGAAGGTTATATTTGAGTAGTTTTCATAAATGAGTAGAACTTTTCCAGGAAGGTAGTTACTTCAAAAGGAGACTGCAAAATAAATGTTCTCAATCAAAGCCCAAATCATCAGTTTTATAAGAAGACAAACACTAAAGAATGTCAGAAAGTGTTTGTAAATACTTCATTTTACTGCAGAAAGTAGTTGGTTGTGTGAGTCATGTAAGAATGGGAAAATATTCAGGTTCTACAAAGAACTCCCAAAATAAAAGGCAAACTTATGACTGAATCCAATACGGAAAAAAAAAAAAAAAGCAATAAAAAAAACAACCTCACTATTAACTCATGAACTCTGCATTTTCATAGATTTGTACTTCAGGATATAAAATAAGACAAGAGATTTTGAGCTGCAGCATAAAGACAGAAATGGTAACAGATAATATATGAAAAAAGAACTAGGAGCAGATGAACAAGGTGGTAGTGTCCAGAATCAGAGAGCAAGTACAACCAACATGATATCCTAGAAGAAGGTCCAGTTTGGGACTTGCAGTCAAGGTGAACAGTTAAAAGCAATTAAACAAATGTCAGAACTCACGATTATGTGCCAATATAAAGTCTCAGAACTGAAGAAAGATAATCTGGTGATGTCTCAGGTGATAGTCTTGGTAATCTCAGCAATTAGTGACAAGGTACTGTCTTTAAATAAATTTTGGTAAGAACTGAGTATAACATCCTATAAATACATCATATCTGAGATCTTTCCTGACCACTTGGCCTCATTTAGCCTTCAAACTCCTTGCTACCACATCACCCCATCATAGTCCCCTATGTAACATTTAGTGTTATCTCATGTGTTTTAACTGCTTTATGTACACATGAGTAACTATATCTAGTGCACTAGGCTAATATTCAATAAATAAATAATAACAGAGGTGTTTCAGTCACTTGCAGCCAGCCCTTGTTCTTTTGGGCCAGTATCTCTTCAGATCATATGCTTATATAAATAGAATTTGGAGAATTAATATAAATTATATATATATGTATATTCATCTGTGTATATATTTGCATATTTAAAATAAATTGACTTGACAATCAGAGATGCCAATAAACAAAACCTTAAACTTTCAATATAGAGTATTAGGAATGATTATTTCCTATTAAATATTCCCTTCTATCTTTCTATGCTTAAAAAAAATGGACTATTTCTTGGGTATGCTCCCTGGTCTTTTCACGTTTTTGTAAAGAGAATCTATAACTTAAGTACTTTTGTAATGAAATTACAGCTGAAAAACCAGGATATTCTGGCCACCTCTTGCCAGCCAGCATCTTCTCTAATCAGTTCATGTGTCTATATTTATTGGATGGTGAACTAATTCTGATCTGATTGGTGCCATTGCCAGGGCAGTTGTCAAGTTTTTTTCAATATCTTTCCTGGCTCTAATGGGCATCAAAATATGTGATACTACTGTTCGTTTTGTTTCATTTCAAATATTAACAATCGAGTTTACTTATGTTAACATTTACATTCCCCAATCATTTTAACAAAGTGACTTAAAGTACATTCTTTATATAAGACCTAAAGTCTTGTAGTGTTTATTTTATTTCTTTGTTATAGTTTAATTCACAGGGGGAGTATTGAGAAATATAGGGGCAACATTTTTAAGAAATGGAAAAATACATTATTGGGTTATAATTAAAACCTTAATATTTACCCATAAAAATACACATATTCACAATATTATATTATATTCAGGTATTCATATTTCTAATCATGTATATATTTCTAATCATATATATGCATACTTATTATACATATATATATAACACATTGGTAAAAATTAAAATGATTTTAGTGTTTTTTAAAAATATTTTTTCCTTTCATTAATTAAGCAAAGATGACTTAAAATTTCATTCACATTTTCTATTCTCTAATGTAAGAGCTTGTTTTTTACATACATTGATTGGCAAGAAAGATTCTTTGTTGTTATTATTTTTTTCTTTACATATTATATCAACCAATATATTCCCTGTTAAAAGTTGACAACTATAAACATATTTGGATAGTATGTGAAGTTTGAGGTATATTCATCAAATTTTGTGATTCTATAAACTCAAGCATAAATTCTACCTCATAATATTAACTTCTATATTATAAAATTATGACTGCATGTGTTTTTCAATACATTTAGTAACTGAATTATAATAAAATGCTCTTTATGAAGAGAAATCAAATGTGCACTCCATATATGTATGTATGAATTTGTTTATTTATTATAACAGAGTTTGAAAGAAAAAAATGAATCTCTTTTCTCTCTTGATTTTAAAGACAACATTTCAAAGTTCCCAAGGAAAATTATATCAGCCAAATTAGGTGAACTAATGACTTGAAATTTATCTATTTAAAACATCAAAAAATGTCATTTAATGTTTCTCAACAAAACATGTTCTGAACTGTACTTTCGAAGCCATTAATTTATATATGTCAGTAAATGACTTTCTCATTGGTTTTATTTGAAAACAATGCTTGTCCTACAAAGTACTCCATTCTTTCCTACTAAGGGCAATTACATCAATGTAAGTAAGGTCTTTGTTGCTTAAGAATTCAAATACTTTTGCTATTTAGTCAGCCAGTGTGATCATAATTTCCATGTCATGAAGTCACTGGGAATTATAACAGTAAGTTTTCTAAATTACAAATATTGGAAAAGAACATGGTCAAGAAAAGGAAACTATAATAGTCCTGATTATTTCTCCCCATGCCATCAGAACCAATCCTTTCCCTTACAAATCTTTAAGAATCCTATTCTTTGTTGATCCAAAACCTTCAACTTATCAACTCTTGATAAGTTGTGTAAAATAGCATCCTTAATAGCAAATGTCCTAGGACACTGCTTTCCAGAAGGACTTTTGGAATAGTAGTTGTATATTTCTAGCATTTCTCACATGCTACAAATTCTGGAAGTGAGACAGATGATTTTCAGTGGAAGCCAACTCCAGGATGATTTAGATATTGGAATTAGCAGACAAAATCTTAGAAGTAATTTATTTTTTTGTCTAAACAGTTAAAAAGAAAATATGGCTGTGGAACTGATGGGGAATCTTAGAGTGATAAGGAAAAAATGAAGAAATGAACATTCTAGGGCAGTCCTGGTGGCTCAGCGGTTTAGCTCCGCCTTCAGCCCCAGGCCTGGTCCTGGAGACCCGGGATCGAGTCCCACGTCGGGCTCCTTGCATGGAGCCTGCTTTTTCCTCTGCCTGTGTCTCTGCCTCTCTCTGTGTGTGTCTCTCATGAATAAATAAATAAAATCTTTTAAAAAGTAAAACTGATATTTACAATATCTGAGCTGTAAAACTCACTGAAAGGGCTTAAGATCAGACAAATAATGGCAAAAGATAGGCTCAGTGAACATGAAGGTTGGCCAATGGATGTTATTTGACTTTCAGAAAAAAAGAAAAAATAGAAGATTGAAGAGAAAAATGAGGAAAGCCTCCATGAACAATAGAAGTCGAGGAAAGAGATAAGAGGTCAAAAATTTTTGAAGAATCAATGATTAAAAATTTCCCAAATTTGGTTAAAACCATAAGCTACCTAACAAAAGTTCAAGGACATATCTCGAAAGAAAGCTACTCTTAGACATAAAATAATGAAAGAAAATATTATAACTATATCACAATAGTTACAGTAGACATTTTATATATACATATATGTGCATATTATATGTATGTAGGGTGGAAAAGCAGAAACTATTGTTTTGAGTTTTTTCTACTTTATATAAAATATTATAATAAAAACTGTAATTGGACTAAGAATTGGTACTAAGAATGCATAATACACCCCTAGAACAATCACTAAAATTAAAATTAATTAAAAAGTTAATGCCAACCGTCATACCTAAAAAAGTCAACAGAAAATTAAGATGCAGTGCTAAAATTAATTCAAATAACAAAGTTCTCGACATTCTTTGTCCCTGTGAGGACCTGTAGTCCATCGGGCCTACCCATTACTCACTGCTCATCTCCTTCCTACTATATATCCATAGTCCTCCTTTCTATCTGGGATTCCAAGCCTTCTGAAATTAAATCATTCCTTTTTATACATCTTCAACTCCTTTTCCCCTCCCCCTTACATTTACCTTGAAAGTTACCTCCATTTACTCAATGTCTGTATTTGAGGAGTTCAAAGTGGAATGTTAACCATTCTACCTTATCTCACTATAAATTTATCACCAGAATTTCTCAGTGTGGGTGAACAGGCCTACTAATTTTCTCTAGTCAAAACACTCTCCATCACAGCCTCTTTTTTTTTTTTTTTCATCTTCACAGATGTCCTTGATATATTTCACTAGGGAAAGAGAAGCAACCAAAGGGAATGGTTCATCTTGCCAATGGTTCATCTTAATGGTTCATTAAATCTCCCACTCTGCCTGAGACTCACATACTTTGTCTTTCCTCTTGTTAAAATGGAATAACTGTCCTGCATATATAAGGCTAAGTACTGCACTTTTGCAATGGATTTCAATTATCATCTATAAGAAAAAATTACTCCAGAAATGAGCCACAATTTTTCCTTTATCACTTGTTAGAACATTCAAATCAGCATATAAGGATGCTATATCTCAATATTATATTAAAATCCTCCCTTGACCTGACATCTCCCTCCATATACTGCCCAGTGCCCTGCTCTCTGTGTGTAAGTATGTCTTGATGGAGTTGCCTTTACCCTTGGTGCAACCCTTGGTACCCTTTCATCCCATTTTCTCCTAAACTGGATCCAGTCAGGTTTGCCTTCTCCCACCTTTACCCTCCCCTGCAACTCTACCAGTTGCCACATCCAATGGGAAATTTGCATTCTTCATCTCAATTAAATCCATTAGCAGAATTTGAAGGAGGTAGAGTCCCTTCATTTTTTTAAATGAACACATTTGTTTTTTTCACGTGACTTCTCCCTCTCTCCTCTCCTTGACCACTCCTCATATTCCTTCTATAGTAAATTTATTTCTAAATGTAAATATCAGCACCTAAGGAGTGCTTAGATCACATAGTATGGTACAATACATTAATACTATAAACCAATTAAATAAACAAGTAATGAATATTATGGATTTAAATCAAGCTGAGACTGAAATTATACAATTTTATTTGAGGTCTCAGAATTCTCATTTAAATAAATAGGATTGTCTTTCTTTTACCAGGACACAGAAAGAATGAGCAAAGTCTCTAAACCTGAGAGACCTTTCAAAATTCTTATAGAATATAAGAAAAAAGTAATGATCTTATCATTAGTAAGAATTTTGGGGAAAAAAAAAACAAATGCAGCATGAGATGTTTTCAATAAACTATACAAAGGGATGTGTGTGTGTGTGTGTGTCAATTTTTCTGGGTACAATAAATGGCTATGTGGATTTATATGTGTTTTGTAGTCAAGAAAAATAAGATAGGAGGAGCTTATTTAATTATAGGAGCAGATTCATAATTACTTCTCATAATTCATGAATCTATTTTCTGTGTCTTTGAAGTAACAGTAAAATAGAAAAGAAATTGGATTTTATAATTTGCATATTTTACAATCAGCATCAGGGAATTGCATTTACCTTTTATAAATTACTTCATGTCATAATACCTTTTAAAATTTTCACTAGACAAGTTGGACCTTGTGGGGGGGGCACAGCTCCAGCGCAAAGTTCAAACTGTGGCTTCCAGAGTCATAGCAGGACAGATATTTAGAAAGTTTCTTCCCATCTTTCACGGAGTTTTAGTTTAAAGGAATGCAGCCAAACTGTAGCCAAAGGAGGCATTATGCTTCCAGAAAAATCTCAAGCAAAGGTACTGTGGGCAACAGGAGTAGCTGTTGGATGGGGCTCTACAGGAAAGTGGGGGAGAGATCAACAGTTAGTGTGAGAGTTGGAGATAAAGTTCCTCCAGAATATGGAAGCACCAAATGAGTTCTAGATGGCAAAGACTACTTCTTATTTAGAGATGGTGACATTCTTGGAAAGCATGTAAATGGAAATAAATCATTATTGAAATGGCATCACAGGAAGCTGCCCATTTCAGTGAATATGTAAAATATTTCATCATGTAAATAGTATCCATGTATTTCTTTTATAATACACTAATGGTATCCAAAAATAAAAATAATGAAATAAAATAAAATTTTCACTAGACATCATACAACATTTTTAATAAAGGTCTTTGTTTCTTGTCAGTACTTTTTTTTAAGGCTGCAAAGTCTTTTTTTTAATAGAACTTTAACATCATTACTAAGAGTAAATTTTTAGGGCAGTCCTGGTGGGTCAGCGGTTTAGTGCTGCATTCAGCACAGGAGTGATCCTGGAGACCCAGGATCGAGTCCCATGTTGGGCGGGCTCCCTGCATGGAGCCTGCTTCTCTCTCTGCCTCTCTCTCTCTCTCTCATGAATAAATAATTTTTTTAAAAAAAGTAAATTTTTATAAACATTCAAGGAATAAGGGTTCAACAATGAGTTCTATTTAAAATCTAAGAAGATTAAACTTTTTCCTGCATTAGAATGTAGAATGGCTCCTTATTGCCTGTCTGTTAAATATAATCTATTTTCATTTTTCTGAGACACACCCCAATTTAGTTCCATTCTACCACGGATCATCCTATCTTATCTAGTGCTTCTGAGAAGCAATCTCTCAGCCTACTCTTGGGCCATATGCCAGTAAGTTTTACACATGGGTAAAGAGCCTAAGAGAAAAGGAGAGTGATTTTCTAGTTGAGGGAACAAAGGCCACAGCCATAAGAGCAACTGAGGTCTGAAACAAAATTAAGTAAGGAGAATGGACACAGAAACACTGGTTGAGTGGGGGGACAGTAAAATAAGGGAAGAATTTGCTAAATGTAAAAGGAAAGATACAGTGTTTACTTTTTCTTCTTTGAAATGTTTGGCACAATTAATCTTTGAAATAATCTACTATTTTTTAATCAGTGAATATTAGACACATAGAAAATGCAAGCATTACAAATTAATAATTTAAAATTTAAATTATCTTTTTTTTTTTTTTTTAGAGCCGACAGTCAGTAGGCATAAAAGAGAACACTTGGACATTCACCATGCTTCTCCCTGCCTTTACCCCAGAATGGCCTGAAACAGCCCTTTGCAAGAAGGGGAAAAAGTGAAAAGGAGCTGAATCTCATCATACCTTCTTCACTTCCCAAAACTGGAGGTGAAACTGGGAGAAACAGCTCATCCTGTTTATCTCAGACTGAGCTATAAATTCACAGGGCTTGCTGAGATTTCATTTGAGAGAGGATTAAGTGTTTCCTTCACTAAATAAGGTTTAAAGGAAAATGGAAAACAAATGAATTTATAATATTTTATGCTCCACAAGCCATATTATTCAATATTAATAATCATATTCATTTGTCTTGATGAGTACTATTCCCTCAATCTGCCCAATATATGAAATATGAGCATTTAGGAAGAGCTTTTTCTAACTTTAAGCATGCGAGACATCATTGCCTTTTAAAACTATTTTAAGCATATTAATGGTAAGTAAAGTTGACACTGTAGATGGAATGGAGGTGGAATTTACCCAGGTCCTTTAGGATAGTAGGAACTCTAGTCTGAAAGGTGAGCATACACTGAGGAAAACTGAAAATCATGAGTCTTATAAAATGTGACCATGTACAAAGCAGAAAGGATGAAATTCTGGCAGGGATTGGGAAGTAGGGGAGAGGTGAGAAACCTCTCCTAGGAGGGGAGCCTAGGAGGGGTCCAGGAGGCTTCCCTGGATCCTTTGAGAAACTTTTACAATATCTCTATCTCTAAATTGCAAAATGAAATGGAACTGTGAATGCATTATTTGATACATAAAGCAGTACAACTATAGAAAAAGTCAATATTTGCTACATTGAAAAATAACTGTTCCCTTTATCCCATTAATATTGTTTTATTGTCTTCTCAGCCTCAGGTTATACTGTCAATAGGTGGTCAGAATCTTTATGAGGGGAGCACATCCTTTCCCATGTCATTTTATCCGAAGATTCTAAATGAAGATATGACAATAATTTAACTGAAAATGCCTTCTCCTATGAAGTAAGCAATGTTTTATCAAAAACATAAATTCACTACAGTTGCTCATGTTTTTTTTTTTTTTCCAGAATGAACGAAATTCACAATAACGCTAAAAACCAGGTGAGTCAGAAACACAGTTTCAGAGGGTAGTACATTTGTTCCTATTTCTTGTGAGTGAAGCTATCACTGACATATCACTGACAGTCAATTTCAGCAAGTACCGTCCTGAAGTTTACAAGCTGGACAGAAGACTGGAAAAAAAAAAAAAATCAAGCCATGTGGCATAATTGTTAACTGCTGGGACTCAATAAGAGGAGATAGTTCATGCTGGCACATCTCAATCAGAAGTGGAGTGGAAATACAAGGAGTGTGCCAAAGGTAGGCAGCTTCGTAAGCAAAGCTCAAGGAGCAGCTCATTCACAAGGCTGTTTGAACAGCTGTTTATTGTAGAAGATGGGGGATTTACAGAAGTTTTTTTTTTTTTTTTTTTTTTTTTTTCTGAAGAACAGAGTTGTCACAGTTTTTTGAAATGTAGTTTAAAAATCACAGCAAACATTAAAAACTGAGAGGAGTCTCTGAAATACCATGAAGATACAGTGATTCCTTCTAAATTCAAGTATAGTTCATTCAAGCTTTTTAGAGTACCCAACAAGTGACAGGCACTGGTCTTGGTGTTAAAAATGCAAAAATGAATGAAAGTCGTCCTTACTCCCACAAAGCCTTTTTACAAAGGAAGAAATTCAGGCCAGATAAGATCTCACTATGTTTTGGTAAATGACACAACTGGCATACACACAGGTAGAGACAGGTCCTATGGGAGGAACACAAAAGAGAGAATCTACTAGATCTAACCAAAAGGAAAGGTTTGAGGGTAACCTCAGCATAATATTTTGCTACACAAATAGTTTTAATAAAGGTGTGTGTTTTAAACATAATGATAATTAAGTATTGCTATGACAAAAAAAGATTCCTGAAGATAATTGGGGGAAGTTGATGCCCTTGTTAGAGAGGGATCATGTAAACTGGTGCATTTGAAGACCCCTGGTGATCTTTCACCCATCTGATTCCTAGACTTCCTATGCCAGAACCTGAGCCACTCTACCAGGGTGGGTAGATCGGGGTTGGGTAGACACTCCAAGACAGTTTGCCAACCCAAAGCTGGGCCTGACAGACTATGTTAGTTTAATTTATTTTAGCCTAGCATTTTATTGATGTATTTATTTTAGGATGGTTGTTCACAGGTGGAATGAAATGACATAAGATGCTCGTGTGATTGAGATGATAGTTCAAAGTGAGTGGTTGGAAATATAGCTTCTGCTATAGTTTCTACACTCAGGAACAGGATATGGCAGGAGATGAATGTGGGAATTAGAGCAGCAGTGTCAGACACTACAGAATTGAAATATCCAGGGCAAGGGCCTGAGGGATGAGGGATGAGGGTGTGGCCTTGGGGACCTGCTTTTCCCCCAAGGCATTTATTGTACTATTCTATTGTGGATTTTGTGCTTGTTGTTGTTTTGTTTTGTTTTTAATTCCTTCATCTATCTACAGCCTCATCTTTTCTTTCCTAACAGATTTGAGTCACTGGGAGTCAAGGTCCTCTTCTGATCTGTCTTTTCTTGCACAAGTAGGCAATGGAGGAATCTGATAAGGCAAATAAAGGGCTTCTGTGTGACTGGAGCAAAATCTTGGTCACTGTTTGACTAATGGTTAGACATCGTAGGCAAACAGAGCATTCATATATGCAGTGCATTGGTGATAACCATTCACATTGCTAGTATGTTAGGTTGTGCACTTTTGATCAAATTCATATACACAAAACCTAGAACAAACCATAAATCGAGAGCACACATTCACAATGACTGAGAAAAAGCAAGACAAAACTTAACCAAGTTAAGTGTGGTCTCTGTATTTCTGATCCTTTCATTTGACACATAAATATACAGAATGATATAAAGCGATAGATTTATATTTGCACATCAGTGAAATGTCCTGGCCTGAAGTCTAACAGATGGCATTCAGATCTTGCTTCCTCTTTACTAGCCACCTGCCCTTAAGCCACATTAGCAAAGCTTTACTCGACCTGACAACTGGCAAAAGTATCACTTAGTACACATCTCACATGGGGTAAGATTCAATAAATCTCGACTATTCTTTTTTCAGTGAGTTGTACAGAGGTGTTTCACTATATACTTGTGAAGATGAACACAAGTTCAGCTTCAGAGTTTGAAAGCAGATTTTGAAAATTAATATATACGATAAATTTAATTAATTATATATGTATATGTGCTTGTGTATATGAATATATTAGATGTAAAGAGAATATGTGATATATGTGACCATAAGAATAAAAAAAGAAAATGATGAAATGCAAGGGAAACAACGGCAATGGAGAAAATAAAAACTAAATCTAACACTGAAAAATGGGTTGCAAATTTCACAGATTTCTCAGATATTGTATTGTGCCTAAGAGATCATGAGTCATCTGATTTTTTAGCCCAGATCAAGGTGACCCAAAAATAATACCAAAGCATATTCAGACTTAAAGAATCTTAGTAGCAAAAGGGTCCATGCAGTCCCTAGGGAAAGATCAAGATACTCTTGAAGGACACTGTCATGGAAGTAGCTGAGAGTCTACATATATGAAGGCACCTTGAGGACAATGATGATTTTCTGGTCTCCAGAGCAGGAATTGGATATAGAAAGAAACAAGCACAGTTTGGCAATATGGGGGCTGGGCAAAGGGAACAGTATGTGACAATGGTTCTTGCCTTGAAAAATGCAAGATACACCACTGACTGAGCATATGATGAAACACCTTCTATATTTTTATTACATTCAAGTTTATTTTCCTGTATCAAGTGTTTTTCACACCTATTTTCTTGAAGGATTTGAATAGTATTTCATGGGGAACAACTAATGAACATGTAGTTGGTGTTGACATCTTTATAAATGCACCAGTATTTCAAAACAGAACATTTCTATAATAGACATTATGTTCAAAATACATCCAGACTGGATGTACCACAAGTATTTGTCACAGTCAAGAAACCAAAGTATAGCTAATACATGCAAAAAATAAAACTCTGTCTCCACTTTCAGAAAATGTTTTGTCGTTGGTATTCGTTGTTATATGTCTAGCCCTATGATGCAGTATTTCTGAGATTATTATCCTAACCCATCCACCAACCTGTGTAATTTTTTAGCAAAATATTTTATTAGGGAAATGTATAGTATCAAGATCACTTTTGCTATGATCATACTTTATCTTTTGTTTATTCCTGGTCCATCTCTCTGGCTACTCTAAGGTCTCAAATAATTTCTGATTATAATGTACTTGGGGGGCATCTGGGTGGAGCAGTTGGTTAAAGTATCCGAATCTTGCTTTCAGCTCAGCTCATGATCTCAGGGTCATAATCTCAGAGTTTTGATATCAAGCCCTACCTTGAGCTCATGTCCTGCTCCCCACTCAGGGTGGAGTCTTCTTAAGATTTTCTCTCCCTCTCCCCTGTGCTCACATGCTCTTGTTTTCACCCTTCTCTAAAAATGAATAAAATATTTAAAAAAATAAAAATAAAATGTACTCTCTTGAGAATATAATTTAGATTTCACCTTTATTTTCCTCAGAGCAATATTTAAATAAAGGAAACAAGAGAGATATTTATTTTATTTTATTTTATTTTATTTTATTTTATTTTATTTTATTTTATTTTATTTTATTTTATTTTATATTTGACAGAGAGCACAGGCAGGGGGAGTGGCACAGGGGGGAGGGGGAAACAGACTTCTCACTGAGCAGGGAGCTCGATGCGGGGCTCAATCCCAGGCTCCTGGGATCATGACCTGAGCTGAAGGCAGATGCTTAACCCACTGAGCCACACAGTACTCTGAGATATTTCTGTTTATTTCAGTTTATCATTTGAGACACTCCTTACTATTTTTAGTGGAATTTGTAATTTTCCATAATATAGGTCACACTTCAAATTAATGTCGGTTCATAGTGTTATTTGCCATCTTAATAAAATATTTCCCTGGATGGAATCTCAAGGACCATAACTTTAACTCTTTACTCACAGATGAAAAAAAAAATGACGTTGATGAGGTTCATGGAGTTTTCCCAGTGTTAGCTGGCAAAATAATTAGAAATAAGACCCATGTATTCTAAATTAATCTGTTAGCCAGTCAATAGGTAAATCTGGATAACTTAGCAAACATTTTTCTAGTTTCTCATTTTACTCTCTATGTGATTTCCATTATTCCACACTACTGCATTGTCATACAGCCTCATTTTCCTTCTCTTTAATATCAAAGGTTTGGCCCTAAATTAGAGAAGAGTCAAGACAACTAATAGGAAAGGACAGGCTGTAAGGGAAAGGTGGGAAAAGTGCAGCTCAGGAAATTCATGAGGAAACTCTCCCACCCACACACTCTTCCACTTGTGGGTTTTATTATTTTTGCTTTTGCTACATTAATGCTCAATCATCAGTTTTGTTACATCATTCTCTTTTAGGTAGCATAGAGTTAATTAGTATTTGGGGGCATATTTTTTCCAGTCTATATGTTTATGTTTTACATGGACAGAAAAGAGGAACCATATAACAGGCTGTGAGCCACAAAATGATGTTTTCAACACATCTTCCTATCATTCCACTCATTTTATATTCTGTTTTCCCATCTTGTGGTGAACACTTCCCTTATTTTGGAATGTTGCTTGGAAAATGATTCATATCCCAAGGCTATGACCAGAGAGTATAAAGGCAAATTTGTTTCAAAATGCCATTTTTGTGATCTAAACCCCTTATACTTCCAAATCAGCAAGTTAGGAACATAGAGCCATTCAGGTTCAGTTCACAACAGTCTCCTCAAAGGCTGCATTGTGCTCTTCTTTTATAAAACACTTGCCTAGTAATTTTACCTTCTCCAAACTCATAAGCTACATTCATGTTGCTAAAAACTTCAGTATCATCCCACTGAAGTCTCCTAACAAAAAAGAAAATGCAATTTTTCTTGCCTGTTCAGACAACATATGACATCTGGAACACTTGTTAAATAGGATCCTGATTTTTCAGGAAGGTTATTTATCATTCAACAGTGGCAGGAATCAACTTCATCTTATTGTGAAATGTAAGATATAACAGGATCATCAGGTATCATTTTTCTAAAAAAGATAGTTTTCTAATTACCACATATGAAGACTAGTAATTCAATGATTATGTACATAATAATCTCTAGCCAGTAAAAAAGAATAATATCCTTGATTTAAAGGCTCAAATTTAAATCTTTAGGAAGATCGTGTTTTCTGAACTTGAAAGAAGAAACCAAGACAGTTAATATTTTAAGTAACTATTAATACTGGTAAATAATTTTTTAACTACAAAGGAGTGCTAGAGCAAGGAAGAGACACATGCGTTTAAGAAGATAGAAACATAGGAATGGAAGTTGTATTCACTGTAAACTAATTATTCTTAACAGATGCTAAACTGAGAGAAGAATTTCACTGTTTAGTTAAGGAAAGGCAATAGATACATACAATTGTTTATTTGCTATTTTATTGTGTCTTGCACACTGTTTTCTTTCTCCTGGGGACTGTGATTTCTACTAAAACTGGGGACAGGCATTGGGCTGCTGGTTAGGAATATGATGCTTTCCAGAGAGTCAGTCTAATTCTCTGAAATAGACATTATTACGATATCCAATGGTATGTCATGTGCCAAGCCATATTGTTATCGAATCTGCCCAGCACAAATCATAAATATATTAAAATTAATATAAAATGCACTGCCTTTTCAGTTTGATATGTTTGACTCTCAATTCACCTTTCCATAAGCTATGCAGTTGATATTTAAGAATCACATTTACCATGATGTCTTATCGTTCAAATTAAGGATATTACATTTTACATTAAAAGATTGTTGCAGATAGAAAATGTAATAATGTATATAATACTGATTAGGACAGTATCAAAAACATCTACTTTCCTTTCATTTTGTGGAAATGATTCTAGAGTATGCCTATTAATTGCTGCATTAAGATTTTCTTGTAGATTTATTTTTAATCTATTTATTATAGATTTAAGATTGGGTTGATTTCATACATCTACACAAGAGTGAATTATTTCCAAAGTGATCTAGTTTACTTCTAGAGAACTACATAGCTGCTTAGAAAATTCTCTCTTACAAATTAGCTCACTCATGCACACTTTTATTTAGTTTTCAAAAAATCCTCTGAAAATCCCTAAGAAGTGATTAAGAAACCTAATGCAAAATTTGACAAACCAATGACTAGATAAAGCTGTGTTTGAATGACACCTAAAAAGACATTGCAACTGAACATATATTGAAAATTATCACAAATTAAAGTTTTTATGGATCTTCCATTTGTACATTTGTTGCTTGTATTTTTTTTTTAAGCCACAATTTCTTGTTTGAACACAATCTGGGATGCAATACATGTTTTGGTAGTTTAAGCATACTAAATCCATTTAGATTTTTCAATATCTAAATGTCTGTGTTTCCCAGTTTTATATTGATTTAGAAGTCTCTAATAATGTTTCTGAAATCAGAGAAAACAAAACAATAAGCTATTTCATTTTTTTATTCTCTGTAAATGTCATTACTCATAAATGTCAAGATAAACTTGCTTTGAGTGTTATGCAATTTAACATGTCACATATCATTGATATCACAAAATAATAGCATGAGTCACATTTGAAGATACCTAAGCAGACCTTTTTTTATATGTGGAACTCAGGACAAAGATAAAGCTTTTTTTTTTTTTTTTGGCAAGAGGGTATGTTATGAAAAGTAATATAAAGCATCTTTAACAAAGGGATACATTGGATTTAAAATGTCACATCCTTTCGTTTCTATCCCCTCTACCAAATATAGACATTGTGAAATTTTATTCAGTGTTGGACATCACATATTCCTATGATTTAAATGTGTTTGTTTAACCATATTTATTATAAAATGATAAAAGAACTGTAGCAAATACAGTGTCTTCAGATGGAAAGTTTTTGAAGCATATTTTTTCTACCTCTACACAGAGAGGTAAAAATATTTCACTTGTGCATGATGTAAATATGAATAAAATAATAAAAAATAAGTCTGAAGCAAACTAAGAGCAATATATTATCCTGTTTATTATGGACAGAATTTTGTTCTCCCCAAATCCATGTGCTGAAACCGTAACCCTTAAACCTACTGTGTTTGGAGATGGGTCTCTAAAAGGGAATAAAGTTACTTGAGCTTAATTAATGAAGAGCCTGAATCTATAGGACTGGTGTTGTTATAAGAAAAGGATACCAGGGAGATGTGCAACAGAGGAAAGACCATGTGAAGACACAGCAAGGTGGCTGTCAATAAGCCAAAGATAGTGGTCCTGGGGCAACCAAACCCGCCAGCACCTTACTATGGATTTCCAGCTTCCAGAACTGTGAGAAAATAAATTTGTTAAGTCAACCAGTCTGTGATATTTTGTTTTGACGTTCCTAGCAAACTAATACACTACTTAATTTTCCTCAATATTTAAATACTTCAGCTGAGAATAACCCTTTTATTGTTAAAATAATTGCATTATTTTTTAAATAATTGCACTTATTTATAACTCAAAAAAGTCAAAACTTTTGCTTGAAAATAAGTTCCCATCAGCTGAATTAATGTCCTTGGATAGCAATATTTGTTGAATGCCAAATGTGTTTCAGACATTGTAATGGATTCTAGAAACACCAAGATTAATTAAGCACAGTCTCCATCATCAAGGCACATATGGTCCAACGGAGGATACTGACAAACATTCCATTAATTTTGTCAAATGCTGCAGCCAGGAATCAGGGTTGAGAACCACAGCTTGAATCTAAACTTTATTCATAGGTGATATTGAGAAACATCTGATGAACTGATGGGCAAGCGGTATTAGCAACTTCCTCCCAGACCACCAAATCCTCACAGAAACTGGTCCTAACCAAATAAGGAAACATGTGTGTTCCCAGAACAAAGTTTTTTTTTTTTTTTTTTTTTTTTTTTTTTTTTTTTTTTTTTTTTTTTTTTTTTTTTTTTTTTTATTGTCAGCAGCATCAGGACACCTCCCAAGGCCTATTTCACGTTCGTACTACATATTTGTTGCAGAAGTAAGACATCTGCTAGAATGGCATGCTGCCTTCTGCTCTGTCTTGTGGAGTGAGCTTTCATGACTAGGGAACAGATCTGACTCTTAGACTACTGAAATATTTTGGAGCAAGTCATAAAAATAATCTGCATTTCCATCCCACCAACAATTTATTCCTTGCTAATATGATTTCCAGATATTTCCCATGCCTACTGGATACACCAGCCAATACTGAAAACACAGCTTGCCACCCTAGATAATTTCAACTACCTGAAGTCAAGTCTATTGTTGATTATATTACTCACTCTTTGTTTCCTAGCAATTGTGTGTGTAGGGCTCAGGGGGTGGAAGATGAAGGATGAGTGTGTGAGTGTGTTTGTGTGTATGAGTTATGCTTTCTCTAGATTTTCAGAATCAATGCCATACGGACATTTTGAAAAGCAGTTTTCAGGCTCTATAAAGTCTACAACAGCCCTTAAAAAAGAAATTAATTAGCGTTAAGAAAGTCAAAGACACTAGTTCTATATATCACCCCACTACTGGAATGCTAGCACCACATTTCCATTTCTTGGTTGCATGCTGGGTGTTAGACAGGAGACTCACATTGAGAGCACAGTCAGAAACAAAGATGTGCATGTATCCAAGCAACAAATGGCAGCCTGAGGAAACCAGAGGTGAAACTGCTGTTCTCTTGAGTTACTGAGTTTTCCAGCTGTTACAAAGATCCTTCATTTAAGTCATAGTCTGCACTTCAATTTTGTTTGCAAAAAAACCCATAAAGAAAAAGAAAAGTAGTTTTCCTTTGGCTTTGATGATATAGGTCACATACTACATTTGAGAAATATTCCCTTTGGTCCTTATAGGAATTAGGAGAGGTTACTATGCCTTTCAAAAGAGCACTTATTTTAAGGCTACAAAGGAATAAAATCACCAAAGATTGCTAGGATGAAAGATTCAGAAGTTATAATGGCCAACTTCCCACATTTGGTTGTGAGCTAATAGCCATCATTGATATAGGGAATGTAACTGCAACAAAAGGTTTAGAGTGAAAAATAACTCCACTGATGTTTGGATTTCAGATGCCTAAGAAAGCAAATTCAAGAACTTTAGTATATTGGACAGGTAAATGGACTATAGCTAGAGAGTCAGGAATCTCTGCATGGGAGTTATAATTGCACTTCTATGTGCACTGTAGAAGGGGATACATCTCCAACCAAGTAATAGTGTGTGTAGAAAGAGAAAAAAAAAAAAAAAAGCTTGCAAGAGAATCCTGGGTTATAGTGAAAATAAACATAACAAAGGCCATGGGGTTGGGGGTGGAAAGCCTAGAGGTAGAAAGAAAGAGAGAGAGAGAGAAAAAAAGAAACTCACAAGAGAGAAAAATGTTAAGCCAATCATGGGAAATGAGGGCTTCAAGAAGGAGGACATGATCCACCAATGCACCTGTTGCAGATATAATGCCAGTTAATAAATGAAAAAGGTGCGTTGGATATAGGAATGAAAATGTAACTGTGCAGCAGTGCTAAATAAACGCAGTGTCAGAAAACTTTAGATTTAAAGCCAAGTTTGATAGTTTATAACTCTGTGACCATGAACAAGTTATTTCTTTTAAACTTGAATTTCTCTGACTATAAAATGGGGATAATACTCTTACCTTCTTCTTAAAGTTAAATAATTAATGTTAAGAACTTGAAAATTATCAGCTTTTGTGTGCCTGGATGACTAAGCAGCTGAGCTAAGCATCTGCCTTTGGCTCAGATCATGATCCCAGGGTTCTGGGATCGAATCCTGCATTCAGCTCCTGCTCCACAGGGAGGCTGCTTCTCCCTTTGCCCCCTCCATGAATAAACAAATAAATAAAATCTTAAAAAAAAAGTATCAGTTTTTATCTATTCCTTAGACTGTTATCAAACATCTCTCTCTCTCTCTCTCTCTCTCTCTCTCACACACACACACACACACCCCATACAGAATATGTGATAAGAAAGTGGGGTGGATCTATAAGCTATTTCCATTTCAACCTTGAACTTCCATTGTCAATAATGAGGTGGAGCTTTTATCCAGAATTGCTTGAATCCTACTACCTGCTTTCGTTTTCCTTTCTTCTAAAATGAATTGAAACACTGAAGCTTTCAACTGAGGACAAAATGAGCCAACTACTTTTGAATTTTTAAATCTAATCTTGGTGAACATCTAGAGAAGAATTTCCTCCCTCCCTTTCTCCTTCCTTTTTTTTTTTTGTTCTTCCTCCCTCTCTCTTTCCATCCTCTCTCTTTCTTTCTGACAATTAGTGACTTTTCCTTTTTGCTAAGTCAAAAATGATTCTAGAGTAACATATGAAACATCCAAGATGGCTAAAGAAACTAATTTTACTTTTCAGTTGTCTCCTTCTTCATCTCTTGATCTTTTCCTGCCTTTCCCCCCTCAATCTTTTTCCAATAGTTTCTTCTCTTCCCCATCCTCTTTCCCACTGTATTCTTCTTTCTCTCTCCATCTTTCCTTTAGAAAGTCAAGAAATATACTGAAGAGTCCCTTTAGAAACTCAGTAAATCTATCAAAGACTGTTTTCAAACCTCATCTTTTAATTGAGGCATAACTATTAGTGTGTTACTTTTGTTGGTGATGCCAGGATAGGAACAGGGCTGCTTAGAGTCATGGGATGCTCTGCATGGAATTATAGGAGTCTTGCAATGAGTCAGAAGCATATAGAATCTCTCTTGTCGGGATCCCTGGGAGGCGCAGCGGTTTAGCAAAGCCTGCCTTTGGCCCAGGGCACGATCCTGGAGACCCGGGATCGAATCCCACGTCAGGCTCCCGGTGCACGGAGCCTGCTTCTCCCTCTGCCTATGTCTCTGCCTCTCTCTCTCTCTCTCTCTCTCTCTCTCTGTGACTATCATAAATAAATAAAAATTAAAAAAAATAATCTCTCTTGTCCACATGAAAAGAAAAAAAGGAATCATGAGATATCAGCAAAGGAATGTCTAAAACTTACACCTCTATCCTTTGTTCTTCAAACCCACTGGAAATAAAATCCCTTGTTAAATTCTTTCCATTTAGTCTGTTGCTGTATTCCTTAGTAATTATTTTATTTAGTCTTTCAAATGAGAATAAAACTATGTTTGATCAAAGATAGCTTTTGGCAATTTCTTTTTTGTTTAAACTTTAATATTTATCTCTGAGATTTTAGATTCTTACGAGTCTATTTTAAGAACTTAGAAAAAGTAGTGCTATCAATACCATTTAACCAAATATAAATTCAATGTCTCAACATTTTGTGAAACTCATAGAATGAGAGTGATAGAATATGTCCTTTAACTGTGCAATTGCATAATTTCTCAACTGATGCTATTTTTGGACACACATGTTAATTAAACAAAATAAATGTGTGTACAATCTATTTCAAGTTTCTGATACTTCAAAATAAATTGAAAAATGGCATGATTCAAATTTTAAAATGAAATATCATGGGACAATCCTGAACTTTTTCAAAGATACAGCTTTTATGAAGAGATTCAGGGAAGATTTTTTTTAAAATGAAATCTTGCATGGGTTGCCAGCTACAAGTTGAGAAATTAAATCATTAATGTGTAGCTCTGACTAAGAGGGGAGAAGATGCATGGTGATCTCTGTGCTATCACCCCTTTATCATGAACTCCGTTATGGATAGAGATCTCTATCTTCTCTCTGAGACTTTGGCCAGTTGTGAACATGTATTAGAAAAATCAAGATAATTGGAGATATTCCTGAATATATTTTGAATTATTTTTCAACCTTCAACATTTTAATTCCAGATCACCATTTAGGGTTTTGAGTTGTTCATAAAAATATGAAATATCCTAATTATTTCTCTTTCATATATATGTTATCATAGACCCCTTTTATGTGTACCTTTTTGCTCCAGTTGAGCTTGTCATTAATGCAACTGCCTGAATAGTGAAGATGATTTTCTAACTTTAATTTCTGAATTTTTATGTTATATTTTTGTATCACATAAAGTTCTTTGTCTACAGAAATTCATTTCTTCTTTCTTTCCTTCCTTCTCTTTTTTCTTTTCTTTCTTTTTCTCAGAAGGCACAATTAGCTTTTAATAACCAAAAAATATTATGTAACTTGAAAGTATAGCATTTGATTTTCTTCTGATTTCTGAATTAGAGTTTTTACTATAGCCTATGCAACTTCTTACAAAAAAATAAACACAAAACAACAACAACAAGAAGCTGGTTTATGACCTCACTTTTAAAAGGAGGCACATTCAAAGAAATTGTAGCCTGACTCCCCAAAATTATCTGAAACAAAATTTTATCTAAGTCCATGAGAAAATGGTAAGCAGCGTTTTCAATTACTTGTATGCATTAAAAAAGAAAACCAAACTTCCAAAGCCCTACCGCATCTCCGTTTGCCAAGTTGAGGCAGAGACGAGGGGGAGGCAAGAGTCAAGACTTCAGATAAAAAATTTAAATAGGCATTAAAAATCTCAATAATAAACACAAATCCTATTTATTTCAATGCAGTCTTATAAAATCAAAGTTAATGCAAAAAAATCCATGGTGAACAAAATATTGAAATGTTACTTAAGGACAGGATCCGACCTTACGCTTGCACAACTCCTTTCCCTTATAAGACCCTCAACTTGGCCCTGTTTATTGCTCCGAGTTCGTCCCTCACACACAAAGCCACAAGTCAATCTCTCTCTCTCTCTTTCACACACACACACACACACACACACACACACACACGGCCCACTTTTCCTTCCATTCCTCTTAAGTTGTTCTCTCACTGACCCTCTTTTCTTTAAGTGATATTAGCTGTAGGATAATATGTTGTCTTGGGTTTCTCTATTTTTCAGTGTCCCCTTATTAACTCCATTATGCACAAAAGGGGGGGCCCAAAGATTGACCCAACGAGAAAGGCTCTTTTGTCCTTAGAATTATGTCTAGGCTTAATGAAAAGAGAGATATCATATAGAGTAATATATTGATAATGGCTAATCAACTTATATTCATAAAGACACATCTGGTTTGTCAGCACCTTCACATATGGTTACTTGTGTGCTCCTTCCCTGTGACTAACAGAAGGAGTATGACTATCCCTTTTTGCAGATGAGAAAATAGGCACAGAGAGGTGAATTACCTATGCAAGTCCACAAAAAGTTTCTTTGCTTAGTGTATAAGTTGTGTAGCCCAATTCTTTACTCACTGTTTTTTGTTTAAAATTCCATATTTGAAGAAAAAGTTAGAATTTGAACTCCCGGTTGTAGAGTTATTATTAATGTGAATGCTTACTGTCTGTTGTGAGAAGTTTTTACTGGAATAAGCTAGGGATATAAGCTACTGTAAAATATCAACTATTCTGACGCTGCCAAATAAAACAAAAGTATACAATAGGTTTGTGTCTGTGTTTCCAAGCAGTTTTGACAACAATGATGGTATGTGCTGTCAAAGAAAAAAAAAAAGTTAGCACCATCCAAAAATAGTTTTCTTGCCTTTTGGGTTGATTTCTCTGTCAAAATGATGAACCAATTGTGCAAGGAGAATCAGCATTTGGGGGGGGATCTTTACCTGTCACAGCAGCCTGTCCTGCCAAAGTGTAAGCTGATAAAAATGCCTGAAGTTTTCTATTATCACCAACTATAGTCCTGATTTTAAAGAAGAAAAACTAAGTGCAGATCAAGATGCTCAGGAAATAATATAAGGAGAAACATCCTCAAAATAATGGAAGCAATAGCTTCTTAATCTAGATCCGCTTTACCACTAACTCTTAAGTGTTAAAAGAAAAGCATAATGCTGATGGTTATTAATTATTAATTTCTTCACATATTCTTCATATTTCATACCAAACTCCATACCAAAGTACAGGTAAGAATTCAAGTTGCAGCCATTAAAGAAAAGGGTCATACCCCTCTGGAATGCTCAAAAAAATGTATCAAATTATTTTCTAAAATAGCCCAAAGCAGCTAAAGTAGTTTCAGATTGCTTCAGGCATTCCTAAATTCCTAACTGACAATGTTAGGAAATGTAGCTGTAATCATATCTTTCTCATTCAAGAAAAAGTTAGTAATTGCAAAAAATAGACACTAGCTTCTCATATTTGCACATTTTAAAATCAAGAACAAAGTGTACAATGCCCTCCAGATAATATTTATCTTTGACCAAAAATACTAAATACTGCTGACTAGAGACAACTAACAAAATGGATTTCTTCAGACAGTTCTGAGTCTAGAAGGTATAACTTTCTCTAACAATAGCACCTGGGAAAAGAACTGCACTAGTAATTATATTGGGGTGAAAATTATCATTGCTTTGTGCATATTTATGAATAAAAGGATTTGTGTTAATTCACTAAGAGTCAAGAAAAGATAGTTTAATGCTGTTTATTGGACTTGAGTCATTTGCTAAAACTGGAACTCATACTAACATGTAGTAAATCTCAGCGTAGATAAATACTGTTGAATACAATTTGGCATATTTTCCACATGCACTGACAGCCAAGGACCTGAGTGTGGTGCATTAGTAGATTGTATTACTAGTAAGGCTTGGAAACACAATAGTGAATGGCAGTAAAAGGTATTTTCTATTTCATACTTTGAGTGAACAGGATGTTAAAAATCTATCTCTTCCAATCCAAGAATATTTGTGAGAGACAATCATTCACATTTAGCATGAACTACTAATAGCAAACAAAGACCTCACTAACTGGTTGTCCCATTATTTTTAAGCACCTCCCTCTCCCCCTTTCCCTTCGCCTTCCCCTCCCATCCTTCTCCTCCTCCTCTTATTTTTTTTTAACTATATTCGAGTCAAAATCTGCCATCTTATAAGTTCCTCCCATTGTTCTAAAGTCTGTCTTGTGGGACACTCCTGAATAATTTTTGTCCTTTTTCCAAATAGAAGGTTATCAAAATCAAGAGGCATCTACCTGTTCTCTTCTATGGATTCTAATTTCACTATTTAAATATCTCCAGTTTCTGCAACTGTTGTATTTATAACAAATAATTTAGACACCCACACACCAACTCAACTCCCAAATTTCTTTCTTAGATGTTTTCAAACTTGTGAAACAGGCACAATCATAGGAACTCAAATATTGATGTAAAGATAGATTTGATTTCAAAACTAATGCAGAGAACTGAGTTTCTGACAGTCAGTACCTCCATCAGAGGCTTTCCTATCTCAGGCAACAGCAAATTTGCTTTTGCTGTTGCTGTTCTTTCTTTCCTTATCTCAATTTCTTTCTCTCTTTTTCTCTCCCCATATTTAATATGGTAAGGAATCTTTTCCATCTTCAAAATGTATTCAAATTTTGGCCACGTCTCATCTCCCCCTTGCTATAGCATGGTCCATGACTGCTTGCCTGGGTTATTGTAGATGGCCTCTTACATAGGCTGCCCACATTTCCCCTTGCCACCTAGCACAGCCGACTTTCTCCTCCAGCACATGGATCCTGTGTCGGCTGATGTGTAGGCTGATGGCACTACTTTGCTGCAAACCGTGTAGTCCTTGCCCCTCTCTCAAGAGGGTGTGCTTCCTTTTCCTTCAATGTTCTCTCTCATGTTCTAGAGCTCTCACTCTTCCTCTCACTCTGATCCAGCCCCACCAGTCTCCTTGCTATTTTGAGAAGGACAGACACATTATCATCTGAAGGCAGGAATTCTCGACATCAGCATTACTCACTAGATATTTGGGCTGGATAATTCTTTGTCATAGGGGACTGTTCTGTCATAGGGGACTGTACTCACTAGGTGCTAGAAGAAAGCCCTACCCTACGTTCTGTGACAAACTACATCCAAACGCTGCCAAATGTCCTAGAGTTTCAACAAGAGTAGTTTCTTGTTGAAAGCCACTATCTTAGAGCCTTGGTGTATTGTGTTTCTTCTTCTTAGAAGAGTATTTTTACCATTATAAGTATTCTCATGTTTTTCTGAACTTTACCCAAATATCCAGGTGTTTTTTTTTCTTTCTTTTTAATTTTCCTGGACACTATAACTAAAATCTAACACAAATTCTTATTTTACATTTTTCTAGTTTTTTTTCTTCAAATTTACCCATAGCTAATATACTTTTAAAGACTTTATAAAGCAATTTTAGCTTCACAGCAAAATTGAAGAGAAGGTGCAGAGATTTCTCATCTACCCCTTTCCCCCACACATGCATAGCCTCCTTTACCATCAACATCCCACGGCAGAGTGGTACTTTTATTATAATTTATGAACCTACCTTGACACATCACTAATACCCAAAGTCTAAAATTTACATTCAGGGTCGCTCTTGGTGTAAAAGCTACAGGTTTGGACAAATATATATATATATATATATATATATATATATATATATATATATATCTCCACCATTACAGTATCATAGAGAGTAGTTTCTCTGCCCCAGAAATCATCTGTGTTCCACCTATTCATCCTTTCCTCCCTCTTAACTCCTGACAATCATTGATCTTATTAGTCTCCATGTTTCCATTTTTTTTTAAATTTTCAAATGTTATGTAATTAGAATTATATTAGTACATTGCTTTTTCAGATTGGCTTCTTTCATTTAGTAGTGTGTCTTTTAAGGTTCTTCTATGTTTTTTTCCAAGGCTTGGTAGCTCATTTCCTTTTAACATTAAACACCATCCCACAGTCTGGATGTACCAGTTTATTCATTCACCTTTTGAAGGACATCCTGATTGCTCCCAAGTTTTGACATTTGAATAATGCTGCTATAAACTATCTGTGTGCAGGCTTTTGTGTAAACATAAGTTTTCAATTCCTTGGATAAATATTAAGGAGCACAACTACAGGATCATAAGGTTTAGATTTGTAAGAAAATACCAAACTCTTCCTAAAATGGCTGTGATATTTGCTTTCCCACCAGAAATGTATGAAAGTTGCCATTGCTCCACATCTTTGCCAGCATTTGGTGTTGTCAGCATTCTGGACTTGGACCACCCTAAAAGGTGTGCAGTAGTATTTCACTGCTGTTTTAATTTGCCTTACCCTGATGACATATGATATGGAGCATCTTCTCGTGTTTAATTGCCATCTGTGTGTCATGTCTGGTGAGGTGTCTCTTAAGGTTTTTGGCCCATCTTTAACTTGCTTTTTGTTGAGTTTTAAGTGTTCCTTTTATTTTGGATACCAGTCCTTTATCATATGTCTCTTTTTCAAATAAGGTTCCCACTCCCAGTCTGTGATTTGTCTTCCGATTCTCTTAACATGGTTCTTGCAGAGCAAAAAATTTTCAATTTTAATGAAGTATATCTCATCTATTTTTATCATGGACTGTGTCTTTGGTGTTGGACCTAGAGTCATCACCATACTCAAGATCAGCTAGGTTTCTCCTAGGCTGTCTTTTTTCAGAATGTCACATTTTGGTCTGTGATCTATATTTATTTTATTTTGGTAACACACACAATATCTGTGACTAGATTCATTTCTTAAATGTATATGTCCTGTTGTTCCAGCACCATTTGTTGAAGAGACCATTTTGTCCCATTCTGTCGTCTTTGCTCCTTTGACTGTATTTGTATGGGTCTAGTCCTGGGCTCTCTGTTCTGTTCCATTGATCTATATGTCTATCCTTTTACCAATGCCACACTGTCTTGTTTACTGTAGCTTCTTAGTCTTTTTTTTTTTTTTTTAGATTTTATTTATTCATGAGAGACACAGAGAGAGAGGCAGAGACACAGGCAGAGGGAGAAGCAGGCTCCATGCAGGGAGCCTGATGTGGGACTCCATCCGGGGTCTCCAGGATCAGGCCCTGGACTGAAGGTGGCGCTAAACCGCTGAGCCACCGGTTCTTAGTCTTGAAGTTAACTTCAAGTTAACTTGAAGTCTTGAAGTTAACTGATAACATCAGCCCTCCAACTCTGTTCTCCCTCAATATCGTGTTGACTACTCTGAGCCTTTTGTCTCTCCAGATAAATTTAGAATATGTTTGTCAATAGTCACAAAATAGTTTGCTCAGGAGGGGAAAAAGAAAAATAATGAAAATTAATAGACCACACATTTGAGGAAATGATAGAAGACTGTAATGCTGAAAATTAATGCATATTCTGAATGACAGCTGATATTGGGAAAGCAGCCCCTGAGTGGGATGCCTGAGTCTTCAGATCTCTGGTTAAGTGAAAAAAAAAAAAATCTGAGTGCACTCAAGTGGGCAGCTCATTCTGCGGAGCAAAACCAATGATTCTTATTGGAACATGATTCCCAAAGTTTATTCTATCCTTCATAGCAGCAGAGAAAGAGGAACCAAAAGATGTTTGAGGTGCAAATACATAACCCCCACCAAAGATAAAGGAATAATAGACTCAAAAATATTTCTCTGGAGCAAAAGAAGACTTTAGCCAAATGCATCACTTGGTATTTGAACAAAATAATAAAAATATAGCCTTGCTGAAGGCCATTGGCCAGATTTCTATGACTAATGATACAGGAATAAGGGAAAGCACAGTACACAGAACTATTAAATTATTACTCCAAAAGGATATGAATTTATCAGCAGAGAGATACTTAAATGCTTAGGTTTATTCCACTACCAGCCCAAACTTGTGAAACTATAAACATGTGGTTTCTTTCCTCTTCTCTTTCCAAAGACATTGCTCACCAAAATTGAAGCCCACCATATTGAAGAATTTGAAAAGAATTGGGAAATTGCACTAGTTCACTTACAACATAATTTTATGTGCATCCTTTGCATGTTCTACTGTTTACTAGATCTCTACCAACCCAACTGAACAACCTAAGTCTGGTATATATATTATATTACTCTCAATCTGTCTATCTGTATCTGACTATATACTATGTCACCAGTTGCTTTTCATGTCAATACATTTAGTTCTAATTTTTATAGAGTCTGCATGCAATATCATTAAAAAAAGATATTGCAAATTATTTAATAAATTAATAAAACCTCTATTCAATGTTTAGTATAAACACTCTTCAATGGATATTAGTTTCATGTATATTGGTACATCATTTCATATTATTTAGGATATATTTCAAGATAAGGTATTTGTGAGTTGAATGGCATATATTGTTTGTTTTTATTGTCAGATACATCTTCAATATAAGTTGTATAAATTATCTATTGAATACATTAGTAGCATGTATCCCCCACCTTTTGAGCTCTTTCAATATATGATAACTCTCCCCATACTGTAATGAAACCAAAGTCTTTTTTTAAATTTATGTTACTATTTTTTATTTTTTAAAATTTTATTAATTTTATAATTTATTTTTAATTTTTTGAATTTATATTACTATTAAAAAGATTGAGCATATTTTAGCTTTTAAAATTATTTCTCTTTGCTTCTGACTTTTCTTTTCTTTTGCCTTTTTCATAGTATTATTAGTTTATTAAAAACAAAACAAAACAAAACCCGTATCTGTCAACGTTCCGGGAAGATGGCAGTGTAGGAGGACCCTAAGCTCACCTTGTCTCACTGATACAACTAGATAACACCCATGTCAGAGTAAATGACCCAGAAAACAACCCAAAGACTGGCAGAACAGACACTCCATACCTAAATGTAGAGAAGAGGCCATATCCAAGAGGATAGGAAGGGCAGAGATGTAGTTCAGGAGACATATGGACTCGTGGGACTATCTACAGAAGGGAGAGATACCCTGAACATGGAAAAGCAAATGACCAGACCCTCACACAAAGCACCTCAGCACTAGGAACCCACAAGAAAATCACAATGGCATAATTTCACTACTTCTTATAATCTGCAAGGCTTAACTCAACCTGGAATTTTAAAAATTAGTGGGCTTGGCTCTGGGAGAGCCGGGAGGATAATAGGAAATTGAGTCTCCTCCCTTAAATAGACAATACAACAAACAGGACTTTAGAGATATAGCATAAAAGCAGAGTTTGAAAAACACGAGGGGGTATATGGGAGAGTGAGTTGCCTAGTAATTTCAGGGCTTATGCTGGAGGGGCCAGGACTGATGGCAGATTTTTCAGGAATGAAGGAACTGCCTGGTGCCATTTCCCTTCCCTGGGCCCCAGCCTAGACAGTGAGACACCAGTGCAGTACTAACATTCCCTGAAATGACTTGCTAACACTAAACCCTATCCCTGTGTTCTGCTAGCAGGCCCCTCCAGCCAGCCTTGGTTCCAGGTATCCCCCCACAACAGACCTGCACAAATCTAGCTAACACTGGATTTCCCCCCCATTTCATTCTCCTGTAGACCTGCCTCCTCCAATATGGCCTTGGCTGGAACCCTCCAAAGTTGTGCCAAAAGCCTGTCAGGGTGCAAGCAGCTCCAACAGGGACCAGCATGATTCCAAACTTCCTCTTGTCTCAGGGAAATGGTAAAATAACCACATAAACTAGTCCAACTGTGGCCCCAATAGTGGGCTGGAAGCAGACATCTGGTCTGACTACAGGTCCCACACAGTGACAAAAACTTCTCAGGGGAAAACAGAGGCAAAGCACCCAGCAGTTGGCTGCAACTACATCTATGGCAAATGTCTGGTCTGACTCAACTAAAGTCCAAGGCAGGCACAGACTGTCCCACTAACAATACAGGGACCAATGCCTACCCACAACAGGCAAAACAAGCCCATCATAGACAACTAGACTGAAGACAAAAGCAGTTCACCCATAAGGCAAAGTGACACACATAAGAGACACCCCTGCAACACCAGGTTCTTGTAAACAGGGGACACTGCACTGCATGGCACTACAGGACTTCTTCATAAGGCCTTGTTTACTTTCAAGAACAAAAGACAACAAAAGCTGACTTTCCTAACACATAGAAACAGACTCAGAGAGTTGGACAAAAAGAGGAGACAGAGGAATAGGTCTCAAATGTAAGAACAAGACAAAATCATACCAAGAGAGCTAAACATAATGGAGATAAATAATATACCTAACAGAGAATTTAAAGTAATTGTCATAAAGATATTCGCTAAACTTGAGAAAAGAGTATAGGACCTCAAATACACCCTTAACAAAGAGAGAGAAAACATAAAATAGAACCAATCATAGGGCAGCCCGGGTGGCTCAGCGGTTTGGCGCCGCCTTCAGCCCAGGGCCCAATCCTGGAGACCCGGGATCGAGTCCCATGTGAGGCTCCCTGCATGGAGCCTGCTTCTCCCTCTGCCTGTGTCTCTTCCTCTCTCTTTCTCTGTCTCTCATGAATAAATAAATAAAATCTTAAAATAAAAAAGAACCAATCATAGATGAAGAACTTAATAACTGAAATTAAAAATAAATCATGAAATAAATAGTAGATTATAGGAAACAGAACAGGTCAGTGGCCTGGAGAACGGAGCAACAGAAAGCAATCAAGCTGAATAGGAGAGAGAAAAGTTATAATAAAAATGAAAGTACACTTACAGAATTCAGTGACACCATCAAGCACAGTAATATTCACTTTCTTGGGATCTCAGAGGGAGAAGAGAGAGAAAAGGGGGTGAAAAATTTATTTGAAGAAATAATAGCTAAAAACTTCCCAAATCTAGGGACAGAAAGAGAAATTAAGATCCAAGAGGCCCAGAGAACCCCAACCAAATCAACCCTTACAGATCCACACCAAGACACAAAGCAATTAAAATAGCAAAAAGCAGTGAATTTTAAAAGCATCAAGAGAAAAGAAAATAGTGAAAAAATCTTGAAAAAGAAATACAAACCTGGAGGTATCACAATCCCAGATTTCAAGAGGCACTACAAAGCTGCAGTAATCAAAACAGTATGATACTGGCACAAAAACGGGCACAGATCAATGGAACAGAAAAACAGCCAAGAAATAAACCCACAATTACATGATCAATTAATCTTCCCCAGGAGGGCAGCCTGGGTGGCTCAGTGGTTTAGCGCCACCTTCAGCCCAGGGCGTGATCCTGGAGACCCGGGATGGAGTGCCACGTTGGGCTCTCTGCATGGAGCCTGCTTCTCCTTCTGCCTGTGCCTCTGCCTCTCTCTCTCTCTCTCTCTCTCTCTCTCATGAATAACTAAAATCTTTAAAAAAAAATCTTCAGCAAAGGAAGCAATAATGTGCAATGGGAAAAAGTAGTCTCTGCAACAAATGGCCTTGGCAAAAATAGACTGCTACATGCAAAAGAATGAAACTGGACTACTTCTTTACACAATCCACAAAATAGCTCAGATTGGATTAGGTACCTAAATGTGAGACCCGAAACCAGAAAAATTCTAAATGAGAGCACAGGCAGTAATTTCTTTTACGTTGGCCACAGCTATATTTTTATAGATACGTTTCCTGAGGCAAGGAAACAAAAGCAAAATAAACTACTCGGACTATATAAAAATAAAGAAACAATCAATAAAACTAGAAGACAACTGAGTGAATAGGAGAAGATATTTACAAATAACATATCTGATAAACGGTTAGCATTGAAAATATATAGAAAACTGATACAACTCAACACCAAAAAATTAAAATCCAATTAAAAAAGCACAGAAAACGTAAACACACATTTCTTCAAAGAAGAAATACAGATGGCCAACAACCACATGAAAAGATGCTCAATGTCACTGAACATCAAGAAAATGCAAATCAAAACCACAATGAGAGCACCTCACACCTGTCAGAATGGTTAAGATAAAAAAATGCAATAAACAAGTGTTAGCAAGGATGTAAAGAAAAAGGAATATTTTCAAAATTCAATTCATAGTTGCCTACATTTATTCTTTTACTTATTTTTTGTCTACATTTATTCTTAAGATAAATTTGAAAATAGATTTATATAATTGTTTTATATCAGATCATATTACTAAATTCTTATTTCTAATCATTTCTCAGCTATTTGTCTTAGAAAATGTAATTTCTCTAATAATATGAAAAGCAAGTTTAAAATGTATATAAAGAGAGAAATTTGGGAATACAAGGTATCATTTTAGAAAAAATGTCAATCATTTCGTAAGTTTGTTGACTGTTCATCTGCCTAGTTCTGCTTTGTGTTATATCTTCATCATTTTCAAATGCTTAACTGCAAATAAAGGTTGGTAGGTGCATGATTAAATTACACTCCAAGTAGAGTTGTCAGATTTAATAAAAAATAGAGGAGGATGACCAGATAATATTTTTTGTGCATAAATATGTTCCAAATGTTGAACATAAATCCAAATTTAACTGGAGTTCCATAGTTTATCTGGCAATTGTAACCCAGCACGAGGTCAAGTGCCATTCAATTTAAAGAGCCAACCTTAATTTCAAGTTTGTAAGTTTATCTTTCCTAAATTTCAATGTGTATTCAAAAATGAATTAACTATAAAAATCGTTTCTATTTTATTCCTTTTATTTATTATTTTGAATTTTCAAAAATACATTTCCTTTAAAAAATGAAGTTGGTAAATGTTTGCTATCTTTGATTATCACAATAAAAAAACTGAAAACCTTATGTGTAACAGAGTTCCTATATAAAGTTAATGACGTCCCAAACCAGAGAACCTACAGGCATGCCCCTTAACTCCTCTACCTTGGAAAGAAAAGTACAATGCTCCTTCTCTGTTATAAACTTGTCCTGTAAAGCCCAGAGAGTAGATACCAAAGATGAATTCTGAAAGGGCCCAGAGCAAAATTTTCCTACATTCACTTTGGGCTAGTATGCCAAATATTTTATTCGGAATCAGAAAAAGAGTTGATCTACTCCAATAACGCCACCTTCAGTCAGAACACACTTACGAATTCACAAAATATAACAGTCCATTATATTTTCTAAAAATGTCTCTTTAAAAATGAAAAGAAGGAATGGAGGAAAAAGGATTGTACAAAAAATAAGATCTCAGATCTCAGATTTTGACCATTTGAAGCAGCAAGTTTAATCCAGCAAATGTAAATTGTATTTCCTTATATTATATTACAGATAAAGAGTGTAAAAGAATACTGTGCATTCTTCTTGTTTAATCTTACTTCGCATGGCAATCTTTTATATACTGCCTTTTGAGCATTTTTTCTTTATATCCTGTTCCATTCCCCCCTAATATTCAACACATCTTTGTTCCTTTCCATTTCTATGCTTTTCTGTGCTCCTTGTTAAACTAAATCCTAAAAGTGTCTAAAATGGTACCCATTCTTCTTCAGCATTAACAATTTTTCAAAATTATTGACAGCAAAAGGAGAATGTAGTTGTTCCACAAAATCACTGAGGGAACTGGAAATTAACATGAATGTCCCTTATTTGAGCAAGGGAAGTTTAACAGCTGCCAAGGATAACAGATTAATTTAAGTCATTTCTATAAACTCTTCACTCAAAAAGAATAGGAATGAATTGGATGGAGTCTATTTGACTCAACATTATCTTTGGCTTTCTGTTCTCTTGTAAATTCACCTCCTCAACTACCTGCTTACTAGTGCTCAGTTCCATTTGATCTTTGGGAAGTCAGAAACCTAGGGATAATTGTTAGATTTAACCCTTTTTTATTCTAATCCAATCCAGTCTGTAGTGGACATGGAGGAGCCATATAGCAGATAGATATGAGACATGCTTGCATTAATTTAAGAGTTTTTTGTTCAACAGATATATCTATATTTTATTTCTATATTAATAGTAGATGTACTTATTCTCAATTATTACCATTTAACTAACCCCATGCTTTGAAAGCATATTAACACTTTGTCTGTACAACTTAATAAGGGAATCATTTTTTTTTTTCTTAACCAGGATAGTTGAGTTGTCCTCAGCTTCTTAAAATATCCGTTTGGGAATAGGATTATAGTCTCATAAAATAATTCAGTACCATACTTGCTGTTTACTTAAAATTAAATGTAATAGACTGCTGTTATTAGAAATAATTGTTTCATTTAATTGTTTGAAATAAAATATAAACATCATTGTCATTTCAGTGTTTTTAAACATTTCAGAGATGTGTTCATGTTATGATTTAGCCATATGCTCTTTCTTATTTTAAAAGGTTTACTAAAAAACTATGATTTTTCATTCTGTGAGCAAAATAAAATAGTGTGATATTTTGATTTATAATTAGAATTAAACTATAAATATATTTGGTCTTTGTCCACCATGCCTTGCAGAGTACTTAAAAGCCTTTGTTACCTTCTGAGGGAGAACCATAAAGGAGTCTCTTGCTATGTTAATGAGATGACTTGTGGACTCCAACTAAGGAAGGGGCTGGCTGTCAGGTGACCCAACTATGTGAGAGAAGGTTGGAACTTTGGGTCCCATCCTCCAGACCTTCAGGTAAGAGAGTGGGACTGGAGTTTGAATCAGTTGCCCATGGATAAGTGATTTAATTGATCCTACCTTTAAAATGAAACCTCAATAAAAACCCAAAAAGAGCTGGTTTCTGAATTGGGGGAAGGGATCAGTCTTGAGAGATTGGCCTTTTAAACTATGGAATCTGATGCTCTGGTAGATAGTGGCAGAATTGGGCTAAATTGTAGGACATCCAGGTGGTAACTAGAGCCTTGCTTTTGGGGGGGAAATGGGGAAATCATCACACTCAAAGCACTTTGGATTTGGCTCCAGAACAGTAAATAGATACCAAGAGTCTCATGAAGCCAATGGACTTTTCAGAATGCTTTATAGAATCTCTCTACATTTCATTGTTTTGATCATATTTATATTACAAAAGCATAAAAGCTGAGTGAGTGGGGATCCCTGGGTGGCTCAGCGATTTATTGCCTGCCTTCGTCCCAGGGCGTGATGATGGAGACCCGGGATTGAGTCCCACATCAGGTTCCATGCATGAAGCCTGCTTCTCCTTCTGCCTGTGTCTCTGCCTCTCTCTCTCTCTCTCTCTCTCTCTCTCTGTGTGTGTGTGTGTCTCATGAATAAATAAATAAAATCTTTAAAAAAACAAAAAGCTGGTGGGCTAGAGATACCAATATTGGGGAAATATGTCCACACTGATGGATAGATATATAATACATAAATCTATAACTTAAATGCTTCTGAAATCACTTTATATCTTTACTATTATCTAAATAATTTTAATCCAAAGCCTTCATAGCAATCTCTCCACTCTTTCTTAGAAACACAAACATAAAAGAAGGAAATATTCTGAATTTGTTTTATGAAATGTTAATTTAGGTATATGCATGTTTTTGTGAACTGTCAGAGCTCAGTTTTCAACTTGTAGTATTCTCTTTCACTATTTGAATTAGTATTAACTTCCTGTTAATCAAAGAGGTATTATTTATGGGGGGTCTTTATATTTAAATATTCACCAGGAGAGTGATTTGCCTGTTTTAGTTTTCAGTGTTTTGTAAATCGATGTTTACATTTGTATTTAACTTTGCATTGTATTCTGATAATGTACTTAGAATTTTTTTAAATGAACTAGATTTTATTTATTTATTTATTTATTTATTTATTTATTTATTTATTTATGATAGACAGAGAGAGAGAGAGAGAGAGAGAAGAGGCAGGAGACACAGGCAGAGGGAGAAGCAGGCTCCATGCAGGGAGCCCGATTCGGAACTTGATCCCAGGACTCCAGGATCGTGCCCTGGGCCAAAGGCAGGCGCTAAACCGCTGAGCCACCCAGGGATCCCCATGTGCTTAGAATTTTTAAAAAAACAATTATATGTATTTTCCTTCTGAACTAAATTAAGAATATTTTTTTAGTTTTCAATGAATGTTTCAATAGACTATATAATCTCAGTTGGAAAAAATTAGTAATACAAAAATTTAATAATATCTAATAGCTTCTTTGTAGTGAGCAATGAAATCAGCACTCCTTTCTTACACAAATTGGTACCAGCCATACTTTTATGTCCTTAAGTTCAATTGTATGAAGGTCTAAGCATAAAAATACGACCTTCTTGCTTCAAGAAACACTTTGCTTAGAAGATTGATTCAAACTAAAACATCTTGCTCTTTAAGACTTAAAGACTTGTCTTAATCCAAAGATGTTGTGTTATATACACTGTCCAATCCCAATGAATTTCCTAGCTTGCAAGACCTTAAAATAACCCAACATAAGTCCTAAAATCCTATAATAACCTTCCCATAATTTTCCTATTTGGAGATACTACTGAGACCACGTCAGCTGGTTTTCTTCCATATTTTAGTAAGTCTAACAGGCTTAACTACATCAATGTGTTTCGATTGGTAATCATTTGAGAGTCAACAATAGAAGTATGACTTTTTTAATCTCATCTATTTCTCTATTTTATTTAATGCTCTTAATCATACATTCTAATCATGCTAACTATGCTAATCAATATTAAGCATGTTATTTAGCCCTTATCTGGTGTATATATGTATGTATGTAGATATATATGATGGCTTGCATGTAGAAAGATATGATACCCCATCCCTGTATATACATCTTATATCTACAAAAACCGTACATATTTTTTGCTTTTTAAACTATATGAAAAATTTCGTATTTGAATATTGGAAATTAATCAATTCTTGTTTTAATGACTGATTTATATTAGCCTATTCTTTATGTTATTTTACCTTTTTTTTTTTAATCTTTCTTTTGGTGGTCTGATTGCCCTGTGTTTTATAACTCTTACTTTATATGTTTCTTAATAGAAAAATCCCTGGTTAAGGAGGTCAATTACTCTCTCCTTACTCCATAGCATTTTTGATAGCTTTAAATTTTTTTTCAAAAGTTAATTTTGTGGGACACCCAGGTGGCTCAGTGTTTGAGCGTCTGCCTTCAGCTCAGGGCATGATCCTGGGGTTCTGGGATTGAGTTCCACATTGGGTTCCCTGCATGGAGCCTGCTTCTCCCTCTGCCTCTGTCTCTGCCACTCTGTGTCTCTCAATGAATAGATTAATAAAATCTTTTTTAAAAACAGTTCACTTTGTAATTTTGGTAGAAAATTGGACACTTTAAACACTATGTGAGCACAATTTTGCATTCCTTTTTCCTTCTTAAGTGTTGTTGTCATTGTTATTTATTTGATAGCCTGGGTGCCTGTTTATTTAGTAACTTGCCTGGAGTAAACCAGTGAAATGTGTCCTCTCTTCAGTGTATATCCACTTATGCCATACATCAGTTTTGGAAAGTTCTTGCTACTATTTTAAGCGTGTCTTCCTGGAGTCTCCGCTGTGTCTGCTTAGCTTTGTCAGCTGTCTACTCAAACATCTGAGCCAGTAACTCTTGTATCCCTCCTCTTCTCCCACTGATGCAAGTGTGGTGTGGGGAGCCTATTCAAAGACCAGGTGGCTTTCAGTACTGACCAGTTTTACTTTCTGCTGGTTCCTCTCATTTTCCTCTGCATGTGTTCACATTCTCACAATCAGTCTGGAATGTATACAGTGGGCCAATCTATTCTCCGAATGAGCATGCAGCTTTCAAAAGACAAGTCTATGCAGTGAGTTTACCCCAGCTTCTTAGAGCAGACTCATCTCCTGGCTCTTCCTGTTAAATTTCTATCCAGTTTCTGGATTGTTGCGTGTCCAACCAAAGCTACCACCTCAGGTTCACTGAGATACTGGCTTTCTCTCTCCCACCCTTCGACACTGAGATTGATTCTCCTGTTGCCAATGCCTATGGACAAGGAGTTTTCCATGCTCTATATCAAATCAAGTAACTGCCATCTGATGGAAAAGTTACTCATTTTGGGGAGCATGCCCTGACCTGGGAAAACTACTGTGCTGACCAAGTTTGGGGCAAAGTGGGGAATAACTGGCCCAGACAGAAACTCCACCAATTACCCTGTGTTCTCATCCATTGTGAGGGTCAGGATTCTAAGATGGCCTCTGGTCCCTGACTCCTGGTGTTCACACCTCCTATCATCCCTCATTTAAATGTGGGCAGACCTGTAACTTGCTTCTAGCCCTTAGAATATGACAGTGGAAGAGATTATGCCGATGTAATTAAGGTCCCAAATCAACTGTATTTGCATTAATCAAATATACAACTACACATTTTGTTAGAGATCTGTAGTATTTACATGGTTAATCTTCAAAATAGTCTGATTAATTTGGAATAAGAGTATATGATCAAATAGTTTAATCTGTGCCTTACTCTCACCTCACATTTCAAAGTAATCCATAATAGTTATTCTGCACAAACTTTAGAAAAAGGGGAACAGGGACTTTTAAAAGAAATAAGCAGGAGCCAGGACACAGCACAGTGGAATGTGCACTTATGTACACACACACACATGCACACACAATGGTCTGGAGTAAATAAATAATAACTATAGCCAAAACAAAATTTGAGAGAACATTAGGAAATAAAATACTGGTTTTTAGAGAGATGAGGACTGAGATGTAGATGAAGGTCCCAGAATGGCTAGGTCATTGTGTATGACTTGGCTATACACTGATCTAATATTTGTGTTTTGCTTTGTTAGTTTTTGTTTGTTTGTTTGCTTGTTTTTTTTTTTAATTTTTGGTTTTCATTTGGTTTATTTCTTCTTCTTTTTTTCTTTAATAGAGACAAAGACTTTGTTGTTTTACCTTTGCAGGGTTGAAGGTAGGACATAAGTTCACAACCTCTGAGCAAAGAGAAAAATTGTACGATTATTTCAAATAATATAAGGAAGTTTTTTTTTAATTTTTATTTATTTATGATAGTCACACAGAGAGAGAGAGAGAGAGAGAGAGAGAGAGGCAGAGACATAGGCAGAGGGAGAGGGAGAAGCAGGCTCCATGCACTGGGAGCCCGACGTGGGATTCGATCCCCGGTCTCCAGGATCATGCCCTGGGCCAAAGGCAGGCGCTAAACCGCTGCACCACCCAGGGATCCCTATAAGGAAGTTATCTCAATAAAACTTAATACTTGTAAACTAACTAGGTATATAAAGAAAATCCATTATCATGGCAAATGTAACTAAATAAAGATCATCTAAGAGTATTCCTTTCTAAAGCATTCAAATGAGCTAATGTAAAAAATATGGTTAAAAGAGTTGTGAGGAGATACGGCATCTAAACAAATCTATGAATTCTTGGTTAATGTAGGTACATAAGAATAATTAAAAATTCAACTAAAAATAATTTTCTTTTTGCATCGGCATAAGTATGCTATTTCCTAAGGATAATGGTGAATAATGTAGACATTCTTCAAGCCTTGTGTGTCTATTATTCTAGATAATAATCCCTTTTCATTAAGCATCACTCTTCTTTATATCTTAAAAAAAGATATATATCCTACACATAAAGTTTTAAATTCCAGATAAGACATATGAATGCTACACATTTCTACTTAATTAGATACAAGTATTTTCTTTTATTACTCACTTTTTTCTACTTTATCTTCCTTTATTTGAATGCCTTTTTCTCTGTATTGCTGCTCCATAAGTCTTAACCAAAAATTACTTATTAAGTGCCCTCATGTGGATTCTTACTAAAAAGATGTACCAATAGGCATGTTCTAAAAATTTTAAAGAATGATAAACTTACCTTCTGAGAACTAAGATTTCAAATGAAGTGGGGAGAATACAAATGGAGGAGGAGGAAAAAATGAAATACAGTAGAGAAAAAAATGACTAAAAAAAGTACATCAGCACAAAATGTTTGCTGAAAAGAGCAAGTTAGGGAGATGGCTGAAATGGTGTCACACATATCTACTCAAAGCTTCATTATGAAAAAATAATCATCAGAATGACGAGAACCATAGAAATTTGATATTTTGGGAAGGGAATAAACTATAATGTACTAAAGAGTAATGTGATAATTGAAGTGAAAGTCAAATTTAACAGGATCTTCTGATAATAAAAGGTAGGTGCATATTATAAAAGATACGGAAAATAGGATTTACATTGGTTTAAGAAGTATTCTATGAATAGAAAAATGTCACTGTGAGCTGGAGTTCCCAGGAATCAGTACTGGGCCCATGTATTAGTCAGTGGAGGTGGCTATAACAAAACAGGATAGACTGGGTGGCTTAAACAACAGACATTTATTTCTCATAGTTCTGGAGGCTGGAATCAAGATGCTTGGCCTACTGGGTTCCCAGTGAGGGCTTTCTTCCTGGCTTACACATAGCTGCCGCTAGCTGTGTCTCCACCTGGAGGAGAAAGAGAAAGCTAGCTCTCCTGTCTCTTAAAAGGGTACTAATTCCATCATGAGGATCACTTTCATGACTTCAATTAAATCTAATTACCTCCCAAAGCCCCATCTCAAAATACCATACCATAGGGGATTTAAGCTTCAACATATAAATTTGAAGGAGAAACAAATATTCAATCCCAAACAGCCCATTACTCTTCTCCCTCCAGGTGATTTTCAATCACTATGTGCCAATGATATTAAATCTCAAATCTACAACTAGATAGTCTTCCTATGCTCCAAATGTGCATATTAAGCTTTTTAAAAAATATTTTGCTTCAATATGTCATTACAGACTGAAACCATGGTTAAGTTTGAACTCTTTACCCGTTTGACTCTTTTCACTAAATGAGGCCTCTATTTATCTTCCAAGTTGCTTAATGCAGTATATTGTCTAGTGATGTGAACTCTTCTGAATTTTTTATCTTATCTGTTACATCACTATGCTCTGCTCACGTTCACTTCAGTATTTTTCTGAATTCAATGTGCTGCATTTCATGGCTATTTCTACATACTGGCTTAAGTTATCATTAGGATAGCAATATCTACCAAACTGATTTTCCTACTTCTAATCCTATAAAACACAGATCGGTTATCAACACATCAGCCACACATATTTTTTTGAAAATGACAATCCAATTGTGCCAGATTTCTACTTAACAGCTTTGTTAGTGGGCTTCCATTGCCTTCAGGTAAAATTCAGATGCCGGTACAGGATCACGAGGACATGTATTAAGGCTTTTGTCTATCAATCTATTATTAACTATTCTGGCCATTCTAGTGAACTTAGAATTCACATTTGCTTCCTTAGTTCCTCAATTCCCCAAGAATTTTCTCACCTCACAACTTTTACATATGTTGTTCTATCTGCATGGAAGATTGGACCTATTTTCCATATGTCTATATCTAAATTTATCCTTCAGGTGTCAGCCTAAAGTTCACTAAATCAAGATTACGTTGATGCCCTAATTCAAACTAAGTTTTCCCAGTGATTCTTTTCAAGTTCATCTGTACTCTTCTTTCATAAAATTTATCATCATAATTCCTTATGTTAATTTGTCTCATGTCTTTGTACCCTTATTCAAAATATCATAGGCTTCATTAAGGCAGACTTTTTTTTTTCTCTCTCTCTATTTCATTCACCAATGCATTCCTGAAACCCTGGGGATAAAAGTGTCTAGCACATAGAAGGTACTATTTTTTATTGAATAAATGAATTTAGCAATTTAAAAAATCTGCAATACTAAAAATTATCACCAAAGAGTACAGATTATCCAGACTTTGAAAAAGTGAATGTGAAGAGATAAAATGCTTTAACCTATCAGAGTAAGCGTCTTGAAATCTGAGGAAAAATTTGCCAAAATGTGATCTGTTTTGTTGTCAATGCTCTGTATAAAATATAAAGAAGAGAATCATCTATAAGTATTTTTGACATCCTCTAAATCAGTGTGTTTTTTTCTACTAGTCATTAATAGAGACATATAGGATGTACGTGTGTGGGTGAGAGTAGGGAAAGGACACCAAGAAAGAAATTGAGCATAAGAACTAGATTTAGAGGGACGCCTGGGTGGCTTAGTGGTTGAGCATCTGCCTTCAGCCCAGGGTGTGATCCTGAGGTCCTGGGGTCAAGTCCCACATCGGGCTCCATGCATGGAGCCTGCTTCTCCCTCTGCTTGTGTCTCTGCCTCTCTCTGTGTATCTCTCATGAATAAATAAATAAAATCTTTTTTTTTAAAAGAAATAGATTTAGAAAAACAATGAGTATGGCATTAATTACCTGAAACAACTCAAGTGTATATGATTTAATAATTAAATTTTTGAGTAACTCAGAGCAGTTTCAATAAATTTCCTTTCCAGACCTATGAAGTCCCTGTCAATCTTTGGCTACACCCACTACTGTGTAACAGAACTCGTGGAGGTAATAGGCACATTTGCTCCACTGATTGCAGTACCCTCTCCATAGGCCAGATATTGCCACAACTGACATGTGCATAATTCCACCAGAAGCCAGTGGCAGTTTTACATGATTAAAGATGGCAGAATCAGGGCCACACATACATTTCCATGCAAATGTGCTTGAGAAAATAGCTTACAATACATTATGTAAACATATTTAGAATGAATAAACACACTCAGCTAAATTTTCAAACATCTGTTCAAGCTTGTGGCAGCACCCCAAATTTGCATACCTAACTCCTTTTTAAATAGGGCTTAATTTTGCCCTCCATATTATTAGATCATAGTAGCCTTTTAACTCCAAAATACGTAACTGTCATTGTGGCACTGATACTGATTATCATTTTTTTCAATCCAACTGCTCTCCCTTTTAGCTTTAGACTTGCTTCTGTGCTTCTTGTGAGAGAGAAAGGTCTATGACTGAGGGAAAACTTTTATGCATATTACGATTCAATCCATGTGTTATCAAGAAAAGAATTGAGACTTGAATTATTTGCATAACTTTGCTGCTAGCCATATACAAATACAGAAATTCTAACCACAAGATGCATATTATGTCCATTTAGTGGCATAAACCTGCCACTGTTGTAGTTTATGTATCCTAGAGTTCAAACAGTGGTGTAGTACCAATGTTTTGTTTTCTATTTTTATTTAGCATGCTCTTCCATAGTCTCTATTGGTTTCTGCTGAAACTCATGCAAATATATAACATATGATCTAAGTACAAGCACCAGAGCTTAGTTAGAAAGCAAAATTTCAGAGCAAGAACTCTAGCTTTCTGTCATACAGAGTAATGAAGCTGAGCTTCTTACAAAGAAATTCTGGAACAGACAAGCAAAACTCATTCGTTTCTTTGAATAAGACCTGTTTTAAAAACATACTGCTTTCATAGGTTATTAAGTTTAAAGAAAAAAAAAACATGAATAATTGGAATATACACCACTCCCAAAAATACATTACTTTGGCATTGAAATTATTTTCAGCTAAAGGCAATTGAAAAGCAAAAAATGCAGGAAACCTCTCTCAACCTTCTCTTTCTACCTAAAGATAGAAATGAATTCTCCTTTTACTAGACACAGACTCTTATCAGCTCATTTGCAACAAACGAACAAAAACCAAAACTTACTCCACTAGTTCCATCCTATATCTTTATCTTCCCACCATTTTCTACTCATGGAAGCCTACGATTGCTACCCTTTGTCCAGTCATTCTTCTACAAATGTATTTTTCTTTGTTGAAGATGCTATATAAACCAGAGTTCCAGGCCAACACTTTGAGTTACTCTTATTTTTAGGTTTCTCTCATATGATGTGCACTGCATGCATTAATAAACCACTTATTTTTCTATTATTAATTTTTATTTTTGTTAAAGAGCTCCAGCTGAAAACATAAGGTGGATAAGAGGTGAGGCTTTGCTTCCTCTCTACAAACAGTGCTTCTTAGAAACTTGCTTTTGTTGTACTGACTCTTAGAGAAAAGACTGGATTTCTCATTTTTGAATCTTTAAAATACGGGGTGCCTGGGTTTCTCAGCTGGTTAAGCATCTGTCTCGGCTCATGTCATGATTCCAAGGCCCTGCAATCAAGCCCTGCTTCCTGCTCCCTGCTCAGTGGGAGCATGCTTCTCCTTTTTCCTGCCCCCACCCCCCCACCTTTAAGGTCTCTCTTACTACTCTCTCTCTCTCTCTCTCAAATAAATATCTTTAAAAAATGATATTCTCTCCAAAATCTAGTTATGACTTTAAAAAATAGAAACAAACAATGTAAATATTATAAACAGGTATGGGAAAAAATTATTAGAATTCATTTCAAGCCAAGTCAAAGTCCTTTATTCACATAATCACTCACTCACCACATTATTACTTGGACCTAACACTCTCAACAGTCTTTGAGGACATGTGATTTAACTAAATAAAGTTAGTTTCACAAACTAACTTTCAATTTCACAAATATATTCTAAGAGGGATGTAAAGAAGAGACTATTAAAATATATCTTGGCAATCCTATGATAGCACACTAATCCAAAACTCAAATATGTTACCAAAAGTTTTCATTGATTAAAGGTATCGGAGTCTTCAACAACCTCTGTAAATATGCAAGATGTGTTAGGAAAGCCCTTTAGGGGCCTCTAAACCACCCCATCAGCTGGATTAATACCACAAAGTGGCTTTGGTTAATTCCCCTAGAGTCAACAACTTGCTCAATTTGAAATTTTAACCAACAGCTATTTCAGAAATAATGAAAGTACTATTTTTTAAGTCTCTTAAGTTTTGGAATAATTTGTGACTCATCAATAGATAATTAATACAACATATTTTACCTGGAAGTGTGGTGCTGTTTTAACTAAAACAAATGTGCAAGGCATTGGCTTTGGGAGTGCGGGTCAAGCAGACCACAGAAATGCTGAATGGCCTCAGGAAATTCCTTCTTTTTTTTTTTTTTTTTTTTTTAATTTGCCATGGTGAAGAGGCCATGTATAGTCACTCCAACCAATGGTCCAAGTGAGTTCCACCCTTTTTTTATTTGAGAGAGAGAGTGTGCATGCACGCACATGTGCACAAAAGTGGGGGGAGGGGCAGAGGGAAAAGGGAAAGCATATTTCTCACTAAGCAAGGAGCTGAATGTGGGCCTCGATCCCAGGACACTGAGATCATGACCTGAGCCAAAGGCAGACACTTAACTGGCTGAGCCACCCAGGTGCCCAGGCCTCAGTAAATTCTTAATGAGAATTGAGAAGATAGTAAGGAAGTTGTTACTGGAGGCTACATAAATGGGCAGGAAGCTCAGTAACATGGTCATCTGTAGCATATGCTAAGTAGAAAATATATCTGATGATCTGCTGTATCTGATGATCTGTTGGATTTGGCTAAGGAAATGTTCATGTTGAAAACACTAGTTATTTTAGGCATATATGAGAGGTTTAGTCAGAAAATGTGCCAAATAAAGTAAATGATTAGTTTTAAGCAGAATTTAGAAGATACTTAAGGGATTAATGGGATCAAATTAAAGCAATTTTTCATGACTACTCTCCCTTAATAAAAGCTCCTCAAGTAAAAAAGGGCTTCAAGACAAAGGTCAAATTCATAGCACTTCCAATAAAACCTAGACTGAAATTTAAAATCTCAAAACTGAGGCATGAAGATCCTTTATTGAAATTTTGAAAAGACTGAAGTGCAGGCATGGTTGGGCTTCTAAGAATCTCAAGAGTATGCTTATTAAACCAATCTTAAACAGACAAAAAAGGCTTTTAAGTAACTAAATGTGTTGTTTGCATATTAAACTATCAGCACAAAGTATAAAAGAGTCAAGAGTGAAATAAAATATGTGGGAGTTGTCGAATGAATTAAATGACATTTCAGTTCACAGAAATCCCACAAACTTTTTAGGTCAACTAAACCACCTCACACGGGGGGGGGGGGGGGGGGGGTTATCTGTAATCTGTAGGTAAGATATCTGTAATCTGCAGGTCTCAGTTCAAGAGAAATTGTATTCAAGGAACTGAATCTCAGAAAACACATATGTGATTTAGTACAAACTCAGAAATGTTATAGATAACCACATTCAAGAATCTCTGCTGAGCTGTATTAAATGTGTGACCTAGGAAAAAGTAGACATGTTATATAATCCTAGTATAATAACTTTAAAATTTATTTGATTTATTATAATTGATTACATTCATGAATATTTAACTGATAGGGTGCCTGGGTGGTGCAGTCTGACTGCAGTTAAATGTCTGACTCTTGGTTTCAGCTTTGGTCATGATCTCAGCAGTCTTGAGATCAAGCCCCACAGGGGGCTCTGTGCTCAGTGTTGAGTCTGCTTGAGAGTCTCTTCCCCTCTACCCCTCCCCATTGCTCTTTCTCACTTTTCTTGAATAAACAATAAATCTTTAAAAAAATATATTTAGCAGAACCTGAAGAGACTCATCTGCATCTAGAACTGATTTGGATGCTGAGATCCTAATCTTTGAACCAATGATGAAATGTAATGAAGCTTTTGGGGGGCTTGGAGGCCACCAAGTCTATTTTTCATGTGAGGGTGGTATAAGTAATTTATAACGAGTGGGCAGATACTATTATGTTAAAATAGTCGCAGTATTTTTGCTACTTCTTTTTTTTAAAGATTTTATTTATTTATTCATGAGAGACATAGAGAAAGGCAGAGACATAGGCAGAGGAAGAAGCAGGCTCCATGCAGGGAGCCTGATGTGGGACTCAATCCTGGGACTCCGGGATCATGCCCTGAGCCAAAGGCAGATGCTGAACTGCTGAGCCACCCAGGCATCCCATTTTTGCTACTTCTCTCACTGAGAGAGAGAGTTTTATTTTTCTCTCTGTGATGGCTGGTTCTGTCACTGATTTACAAATAAAACATTATAGGAGTGACACTGTCAATATCCTGTACTAGATCTTAAGTATCTGGCAGCTTTTGTCTCTTGGAACAGTAGCTCAAAGACCAAAGGCTGCCAAAGAGTCCAACTATCCTGAGAGTGCCATGATGAAGAGGTCACGTCAGTGACTCCAATCAATAGTCCAAGTGAGTTCAGCCTTCCTGCTAGCCCTGCCAAGGCATCCAAGATGTGAACAGAGCCAATCTGGACCCTCTATACCAGTCCATCAGCCAAATGAATTCCAGTAAGTGTCCCCAGTCAATGCCATGTGGAACAAAAGAATGACTATGTGAGAAATGCCCAGACTTCTGATGAAACAAAATAAAAATGAAAACAAAAATTATGAAAAATAATTTTTTCCTGTTTAAGACACTCAATATTGAAGTAATGTTTTAGAAAAAAAATAGATAATCAGAACATGGGATTATAAAGGTCTTACTTTGGAGTTATGTAAAAATAGACACTTAAAAAAATATAAGATAGTGTTTGAAAGTTGTTTCTTTTGTTTTGTTTGTTTTATTGTTGTTTTATTGTTTTATTGTTTTATTGTTGTTTTATTGTTTCTCAGTCCAGATCATCTTGGTACTACTTTCTTTGATTTTAAATAGGTTTGAAATTCTAAGTCATTAAAAGATACTGATTATAGTATGCAGAGTATTCATATTATAGGCTACTTTTAAAGAATGGGGACAAATGTAAGAACGATATTAGCAGTTAATGTCTAGGGATACTGACAATAAAAATCTGCAAAATACTGCATTGGCTTACTTTTTAGAACAGACATTAATAACCATTTACAGAGTTCTTTTGAGATAAATAATGATGGGTATCTTAAATGGCACTTTTATATTTATTATTAGGTAAATCATAAATCTAATTTTGAACTGCAATTTTCTTTTCCTTTTCAATGATTACTTAATTTGTAATATTTATTTAATACTAGATCAAGGATTCTCCCAATTTGAACTTACAAAAAAGTAGATAAAACATACTCTATCCTTTCATAAGCTTATTTTTATAACTTTAGTAATGCATAGTAACTAATAATGAAAGACTACATTAACAACATTATAAATTACATTTTGAATATATATTAATTGTAATGAATAAATCATACTAATTATAAGAAATGCATCTCATTATAGGAATGTTATTATAAAGTCATTTTTAAAAGAATAATACACATTTAATAGATTTTGCAAAAAAAGATAAAAACAGTTGGAAATCTGAAAGAAGGTAGCAAGGTTATATTTGAAGGATAAATTTAGGAAGTATAATTTTCCCAAGTTTGTAAATGCCTATTCTATTATTGTGCCATGTAAAGATGTCACTGAATCCAACTGTATATTTTCAATATACAGCTTATATGATTCATACACGGTCTTAGTGAAATATTGATACAGTTTTTGATCAGTAACTATAGGATTTTTTACCCTAGAAAATACTTCCATGCAGATTCTATGTCATCAAATTCACTTGTATTTTATTTGTCCACAAAATATTCATAACCTTATATACATTTATCATTTAAGTGTGCATGTGATAATTATAATCATTAACATGACATTTAATATGAATTCTATATACTAACTTACTTTATTGATATTATTGTTTATGTTTACTGAAAATAATTTTCAATTCTTATTTTATGAATGTGTTAATAACTATACACAGAAGAATTTTGACATCAGAAGTTAAAATCTATTAGTTATATTGGAATATTTCAAGAATAAATAGAATTCCCTAAGTCAGTAGGTTTTGATAGAAGCAATATATTTAATAAGCAAGAAAAATATGCAATTCCTTTTAAATATGATATTTAACCATATTGATTATTCATGCTCTTTGAATTATGGTAGATAGAGCATATAGTTTTACTTCAATCTTAATAGTTTCTTGCTAAATGACTCATAATCTCCTTACACATTTTAAGCCATGGTAGAGAAAGGCAACTAAGTTGGTAAGGTAACTAAGCAATGAAAGGTAGAAATGTAAGAATGAGATTCATGACTTTCTTCTCCTAAACTGTGCTTTCCATTATACTCTTGATTGTCTCTAAAGGAAATCACCACTAGGGACCACAGAAAACATTTCATCTATGGGATCAAGAAAATGAATACATTTTTTAACATTTATATGTAATTTATATATATTTAAACATACTATATATTTAATATATATTAACTTTCTATATATATATATATAAATTGAAACCAAATCCATTAATGTTAAGTCCATTTATTTTTCTGGATCCAATACTAGGATTCCCATCCCTCATTCCCAAGAACATATCCTATACTTCCAATATTGTATTGGTTGGAAGCAAAGTCCCTTTCTACTGAAAAGGACTCACAGATCTCCATGCCATTAGCATGGTTTTAATGATAATATGCTACGTTCTTAGTGTAGGCAAGATGTTCTAGGAGTGTTGAAGATGAAACTCCTTAGAATTTGGATTCCTTTACCTTTCATTTTTTTAAAATATTTATTTATTTATTCATACGAGACACAGAGAGAGGCAGAGACATAGGCAGAGGAGAAGCAGGCTCCTTACAGGGAGCCTGATGTGGTACTCGACCCCCAAATTGGGATGACGCCCTGAGCCAAGGGCAGATGCTCAACCATTGAGCCACCCAGGCATCCCTCCTTCATCTCGTAAAAGTATATATTATATAATCATGAATATTATTAACAAATTAGTACAATCCCTTTTGTTATATCAATATTTATGTTGATTTCACATTTCAATAGGTATAACTGATTCAGAAGGAATGGAAAGCAAACATAGCTGAGTATTACCAAAAAAAGAACTGGCTGTATTTTTGCTTCATATAATAGAGTTCATAGTCTTCAGTGAAGCTTGTAGCTACTGCTTTGGGACAAGCTGTCTGATATTTCCCTTCTACCCTGATTGGAGAAAAACTATAACCCTACATCTCCGGTGGAGCTGCACACTTTTGAGACAAGTTCTTATTCCTCTTCCATTTTACCATCGTAAAATGCTAGTGATGAGAAATCTCATTTCCATTCCTTTTATATTGAGGGACCATAAGCATTGGCAATAAAATAAATAACATGAAAGACATCTGCTTTTCTTATTTTTAGGTAAAACAGAAACTGGGAGTACAGTAACCAGATCATAGTCAAGTGGTAGTCCTCAGTATCATCAATACACTCAGTCTGACAAAACTTTTCCCCATACCCTAAAGTTATATATATGTACAGGTAAATAAAAGTTGCCTTTATTTGTAGAACTTTGAGATAACTTGATAAAGATATTTGGAAGATTATGTCATTAATATTTTTCCCATATTTTTTACTAAGAGATGATGCCAATACAGTCAAAGTTCACCAATATGTTGATTTTAGGATCAAGATTTGGGTGAGAAATTTGTATCTTTTAGTTTGATGCAAATTTGAGTAGTTTATTTGAGTAGAATAAATATGTACCAGAATAGTTTATGAGCATTAGTTTGAAAGAGATGTCCTACTTGGCTTAAAAGAAAGAAATGCTTAGACTGTGTTATTAAAGATTTAATTGTCAAGAGGAAGATAAATGTGCAGATTTTGATATTTAAATGCACTAACTGTAAATAAACCTAGACAGATTTATCTCCTTTTTCTCTATTTTTTCCCAGAATTTTTTGGTACAGTTTTTATGTGTCCCTCTTCTCTTTTTTCTTGTAAGTAAAAATGGCTCTCTAGGCAGTTACCAAAGCTACTAGTGGTAAAATGAGGTGGGGTGAAGACATACAGAAGGTTTGAGTAGTAAGGGACTTAACATAAAATCTACTTCTGTTCTCTCATTCAACTGGTGATTAAACTGACGTCCAAAGGAACTAAATTCCATTTTGAATTCAAACAGCTGGATTCCTGATTGTCTCCCATGTATTTATTATTCAAAAGGGGAAGAAAGAGAAAATAAACAAGAAATGGAATGGAAAAACTATAAATAAAACAAAACCAAAACCAAAAATGCCTCTATTCTGATTTTCTTCATGAAAATTATTTCATTAATTCTGAGTATTGCTTCTTTCTTAATTCTGAATTCCTCAAACAGTTCATTTAGCTTTTAATTTTATAATTATACATTATTTCAATAATTCTGGCATTGTTCATCTTTCCTCATTAGTTCATGTAACATATATGTTGAGGGCATACAATGTTTTCCAGCAAGTGCTATGCTGGTAAAATGGTCCTTAACTTAAAAAAAATGACTAGATTCTATTATGAAACGTGTACAATTAAATATATTAATAGAGGAAATGATAGGTACACATATAGATGCATGTAAAATATTCATTGATAGAGGTTGATTTCAGTAAAGTGAGTAAATATCTGAGTGCCTTTTTTTCTTTTTGGCACTGTGCATCTCCCTAGAGATTCCATAAATTAATAAACAAATCAGACAAGCTACTTGACATGTAGCATAGAAATAAGCATGCCGACAAAACATGCCAGGGTAATATGAATGCGATCGGCAGTAGGGAAAGAACCAGATATATCCAGATACATCCAGGGGCTGTGCATTTGAAAGGGTAATATCAGACTTGAATCTTCAAAGGCATGTAAAATTTGGCTGATGAAAAATGAAAAAGGAGCTCTGCAGAGAAAGGAATAATAATGAGAATGATACAGACAGGTAAGATGGTGTGGTCAGGAAACGAGAGCAGTTTTATATCTTTAGAATGTAGTGGTTAAAGGAGAAATAGGAAAAAGAGGACAAAACAAATTATCTGAAGGAAAAAACTGAGTAAACCTTTGGTTTTTATATTGTACACAATAATATTTTAAAGATAGTATATTTTTGTGCTAGTCTCTCTCATGTAAGTATTAATAAGAAAGGACCAGGAATTATTCCAGATTTTTTTTTTTGCTGACTATATGAAATTACAGAATATAGATCCAATTCTGAGATATTTTAAAGGGTATTTTATTACCTTTCATTCTCTGAGATGTCTAAAGTGAGCTGGAAAAGACAGAGCATTTTTCAGTACCAAGATATGGCTCTTCCATGATAAATCTACTCAATTTATCCCAGTTTTGATTGATCTTATCCACAAAGGAGACAGAAAATCCTTCAGAGTAAAAAGAGTTTGAGTGTGTTTCTGATCAGAGACTGCTCAGATTAATCAAGTTGTCAACCACCCAAAACCATTATACTGATCAAGATGTTGGATATACTTAGCAGAAAAATAGAACATGTATCTTTTTTTCCCTTGTCTATAGTAGGTATCAGGAAGCTGTAATGAATACATTATATGTCATCTATAGTATACCATTCCTATACTATATCTGATTATACCTATGTAGAGTACATTAACAATTATGACAAAGATAAGATCTTTGTCCAAGTAGTTAGGATAAATGTTAAATTACTTAAAAATTTTTAATTACAGAACTTTGATTTTTTTAACTATCTGGACAATTTCACCATGTCAAAACAGGGAACTGGTTGGTTTAAGCAGGGAAGTGTAAAGCAAACCTAGAGAGAAATACATACTAAAGGACATCATGATTAGGAACCTAACTATAGAGTCTGCAAGAACATTGCTAATTATAATTATGAGAGCTTAATTTAAACACTTGAAATACCTTATTTCAAAAATGAGGTTTATAATTAAGAAGGTGAAATGGGTCCGACAACCAAAGAAAGTGAAAACAAGGCTTGTTGAGCATCAGGCCTTGCTGTTCCCAGCAGAACATAAGCTAGGCTCAGAACGACATTTAGCCAAGGCTGCCATGATTCCACAAAATGACCAAATATGCCCCTCCTCTGGCCAACAAATTTAGCTCCCCTTTAATCCTCTTGCATCCTGAATAAAAATTAAAATACCCCTTTATAAATTGCTACCACTTCTTGCATTGTCTAATCCAAACTGGTTCATGCTTCCCAGTTCCCTTCTTAAAATCACCTAGGACAAACTCAAACCTCTAGTACGGGTGCCTCCTTATTCCTCTTTCTGGGACATTATCAAGGCTCCTCTAAGGATACTTTTTCCCATGATGCAGAAAGATAAATAAGCCTGATTTTATCTGATTATGAAAAGCAGTAAATAGATAATTTTTATACTGTATGCTTAGGTCTTGTTAGAAAGATCACATCCCAGTCGGCAACCTGAAGAAGCTTCACATAGAGTTTAATTGTTTAAAAAATTATTTTTTTTGATGTTTAAAAAATTATTAATTATTATTAAAAATTATCAAAATTATTTAAGACTTGCATCAATAAAAGAATGTCATTGTTATAAGAACCTGGAGATATAAGTCCCTTCCAGATAGAGAACAAATATAATCAAAGGCCTAGAGATGAAAAAAATGCGATATTTTTAGGTTTAGATTGTGTGGGTCACTTTACAAACTCTGTGTACAAAATAAGTCCACATCTCCTTTATTTTTTTTTCAATTATCAATTACTCACTGGAGCAGCCACCTATTGTTAGGAAGCAGTCAACTGTCTGTCTTGAAACCTTCCCATCCATGAAGGTCAAAGAATTATCCAGCCTAAGGGAATTCAACAGTGGCAACATGGGAGTGGTAAAGAAATAGACTCTGAATGCCCTGGAAGTAGTTATCTCTGACTTTTAGCCCATTACTTATACATTCTCAAGATAAACAATACCCATTCCCCCAAGTAAGAGGATTGAGCAGCACCATTGCCATACACAGTCCATCCTATAGTTGTGTGGTAATTGGAGTGGCCATATGTGTTAGCTAAATGGCTTTATCAAAAAAAAAAAAAAAAGGGAATTACACTTCTCATGCCTTTATGACAGAAGGTAGTTTTGGAGCAAGGTATCCCACTGAAGCCAAGCTCCTACCTTCCCTCAGAAACTGGGCAAAGCAGTTGCACTATCTTTTTTGATGGATATATTTCAAAGCCATGACTCTCAGATCCATGATAAAGGTATTTCTGGGTCTTTAACCTGGCAAGAGGCTTATTTAGCTTTTAAAATATTGACATACATTTCAAAGAGACAGATTACTTAGAAGTTTTCTAAAGTAAATGCTGTAAGAAAAAAGAAAAGGAAAGTTAATTAACCTCTGTGCTTCAGTAAATAAAACGTATGTAATCTATTCCATACTATGCCAACAAAATTATTCAGAATATCACTGGCTATAATATGGAATGAAGAGCACTTGGAAGGCAAGGCAGTGTGACATTAAGTGGCAGTGGTACTAAGTTTTTAAGGCAACAGTCTCTTTGTAGTCAGAGGTAGCAGACACAGGGAAAATGAGTTGTTAAGGAAAGACGTTGAAGACAAAGTTTGTAAGGAGACCTTTAACTTTTGAAGTCCTAATATGGCTAAGAGCAAAGCATAGGTTCCGAGTGTATGTATTACAAAGTTTTAATGAAATTAATCCTCAGCTGTGTTCATGGATGAATTCCATAAACCAAAGATAGGAAGGAGGGATGCTACATGGAATTAGTTTTCCTGATCTCACTGGAAATGAAGGCATGCCATAGCGGTGGACACAGGTGCTGGTATTTCAGCATCAGAGACAAGGCTGTTACAATAAACCACAGGATTGAAATAGGATTCAGAGTTTTGGATGCACAGGGAACTCTTGTGGCTAATATTTCTTCAGATCACTTACAAATTAAATTATTGCCTAGCCTTCTATGATTTTCATGACGTACTTACAAGGAAAATTTTTAAGACTTTTGGGCAAGTGCATAACTACTGTCACTATAATGGGGATATACTGCGTCTTACTCAGTTCTTGAATTTAAGTACTTTGGAGATTACTGGATTCTACATTGATTGGAAGGCTGAGTTCCTGAGGGGAAAGATATAGAGCAGGAATTTACTCTAAAGTTTTCAAAAGAATGAGTGTTTTCTGCAAATGCAGAAATAAACCTCTGGGGTAACTCTATATTGATATTAATATTAGGCCTGTCCTTATATTAATTTCAGAGTAAGGAACAATTAATGAAGACAAATGGCTGAGGAAGAGGTCAGGCATCTAATTGTGTCTTGGCCCAAATTAGTCTAATAGTAGATATAGTGGGACTATAGACCTATCCTATGGTCAGTGCCCTGGTAGAGAATACACAGTGGGAATAGATATATTTTATAGGTACCAGAGTAATTTTATTGGTTTCAAAACGAGTTCTATCAATGTGGGAAGGACTAAGGCAGTTCTGAGAATTAGACAAATAGTTCTGAGAATTAGACAAATAGTAAACAACAACAACAACAACAAAAAAAACCAATTCTGAACGTCCAGATTGACTATAAAAACTAATAAAACTAATAGAGACCTTAAAAAATTCAGAACTGGTGACTCCTGCCACAACTCCATTTAACTTCTCTCTTATGGGCTGTGGAAATTCAGATAGGTTGTAGAAAATGACAAATCAAAAAAAAAAAAAAAGAAAATGACAAATCATTGTATACTTTTTTAAAAAAAGATATATTTATTTACAATAGACATAGAGAGAGAGGCAGAGACACAGGAGGAGGGAGAAGCAGGCTCTACGCTCGGAGCCCAACGCGGGACTCGATCCCGGGCCTCCAGGATTGCGCCCTGGGGCAAAGGCAGGCATTAAACCGCCGAGCCACCCAGGGATCCCCAATCATCGAGTACTTAATTAAGTGGTACTGCCAATCGCCACTTTGGTTGAAGCTGTGGTATCTTTACTGGAGCAAATCAGTCCAATTTGTAGCAGCTGGTATAAAGTCTTTCCACTGGTATTTTCTTTTCCATTTCAAACAATGAGATCACAAAACTTTCATTTTCATGACAGGGACAAGAGTATATTTTTAATATATTACTCAGTGCTAGGTCAACCCTCCTACTCATCATCATGATATATTTAATAGAAGCTTCTATCATTCAGATAGACCACAGAAAAATTCACTGATCCATAACATTAATAACATTATGCTATTTAGACCTGGTCAGCAAAGAGTAGAAGGGCTTTAGAGGGCCTATCTATGTATGTTTGACCAAAGGTAGAAGATAAATCCAGTGACATTTCTAGGGAGTCTACTGGTATGAATATTAGGATACCATTGGAAAATAAGAACCGAGCTGCTGTGTCTACCTACCATGATGAAAGACACAATTCTTAGTGGATCTCTTTGGATTTGAAAGGCAGCATATATCACATATGAACTTGCTTCTAGAAGCTACATGCACAATGACCTGCAAGGTTGCCAGTTTTAAATGAGAACCTAAGCATGGACAGACACCACAGAAAATCTAGACTGGTATGAGCTTCCATATCTTTTGGAACTTATGACCTAACAGTTCCAACAATGTGGGAGGCAGACAGAAATGCAGAATAAAGTCCTGGCAAGGAGTCCTAACAGGACAATCACAAAGTACACTCAAGTTCCTAAGTCTAACCCCTCATTTGATGGTTAATATTTAACTTTAAAGCAATTCTAGACCAACTCCTAGGCCCTAGTGGAGGCTGAACATGTGATCATAGGACAAAATATAACTATGCAATTGAAATTGTCAATCACACATTGGATATCATCTGGCCCACGGAACCACATATTTGGACATGCAGAGCACTGATATTTTATTATAAAATAGGCATGTTATATAGATGGAAAAAGTTGAGTTTATCCATAAAGTACCCACAAATTGCATGACGGATGACCCTTTTTCTTACTACTTCAACATATCATCTTTCACCCATATCTGTAACTTTACTTTGAATACTTAGAGCAAGTTCAAAGAGGAAAAAACATCAAACAGAGGGATCTGTATGATATGCTGGTAAGGACCTGCAGTAGAAAGTGCGGATTTGGGCACCTGGGTGGCTCAGTTAAGCATCTGCCTTCGGTTAGACTCAGGTCATGATCTCAGGGTCCTGGGATCCAGCCCAGAGTTGGCTCTCCCTCTCCTTCTCCCTCTGCCCTCCACCCCTCCATTGTGCTGTCTCTCTTGCTCATTCCCTCAAAAAATAAATAGAATCTTTAGAGAAAAAGTGCTGATTTTGCTTTAATAAAGAATAGCCTTGAAACACAGTGATGGTCTCCCAATGAATAGAATTTTGTTTGTGCCCTTTATGTATGAGAACAGTCTAATTCACAGATAGCAGTAGATTGACTAATGGATGATTAATGATTGGCAGGAAAGTCAGGGACTGGGAGAAAGTGGTTATTAGGTGTGGATTAAGTATATTGGGTGGAATTCTTGGAACAACATAAAATGAACAAATATTCATGTTTTACATAAATACAACCTACAGGGCATCTCCAAGAGTGGGTGCTTATAATAATCAGGGAAATAGTTACCTTCTCTGTGAATTTAAGTCAACAGCTTTGTCAAGTTACCATTAACAACCACCCAGCGAGTCTATTTACAAAAAGGCAATAGTAGCAGAGAAAAAGACAATGCATGATAATAAATGGACTCAAGAATGATCTTGTGGTTGATGCTCATTTGTCTACTACTCAAACAACTGAACTATCAATATTTTACCATCCCCTTAGTGCATAAGCTGGTCATCTGCATGTGACAGGAAAATATTTTGCACATGGATGCCTTGGAATGCGAAACCAACACTACCATTTATGGATTGAGCAACTCATCTATGGGATTGCACTCATAGGCTCCCATTTCCTCTGGCTTCTGATTAGATTGGGCTTATAGGAATCTACAACTGGGAATAGGAGGTAAGAGTAAATAATACGGCTTTATATTTGTTTTCCTTTTCCTAATTATAGAGATTTCCTCAAGTTGGCTATTGTCACTTGACTAAAGATCACTGTTCTTCAAGAAGTCTTCCGGGTCTCTTTGATCATTCTCCTCCCAGAACAAAATCTCACATTGCTTTTTGATGGGGATAATGGCAGGGCTGCTGGTACCATCAGGCTTCCATATTTTGCCTTGTTCTACCCTTACTCCTGCCATGACCTTGTAATTAACTAAAGGATAACTTGTGTGTGTGTTCATATGCAATTTTAAATAGGAATGATATATTTGTTGTCAATAGGCTGTTCTTTTTTTTTTTTTTTAAGCTTTTCAGGGAAACAGAAAAACAAGTGACTCAGGTAGTAACAAAGAAACCCTGGCTGCTACATTTACATTTATCACACCAACAATTCACTACTTCACTAGTCACATTTAATTTCTGTCTTAACAAGCATCCCTGATAGTATAAAATCAGAGTTCACAGAGAGGGAGATAATAGAGTGAAATATATGTGTTGGTAGACAATGTTAAGCAGGTCCTTGCAGCTCTTCATGTCTTTTAACTTCTTGGGTTCTGACCTATTCCTTTGAAGATATTTATATAACAACTATCCTTAGAAGATAAGGATATTGTCTCCCACTGAGGGCAGAGAACAGATTTGTTTTCTAACTGAGATGGACAGACACTATGTTATCTCAGGCAAAGTATGGACAGGTTTCGTATTTCCTCCTTAAAAACCTCAAGATTTCCTAAACTCAAGAGTTTCTCTGCTATGATGCAAGCCACCTGTGTGCACAACATCCAACTGACCTGTCCACCTCTGCCCTGGGACTTGGAGGGCACAGAAACATAACTCATGCTCCCTGCTGTGCCCTGAGTAATAAGTTCTCTTCTCTGACCCTGGAATTATGCATTTTCTTCCAGCATCCATGTGGAACTGTGGCAGGCTAACTTACTACTAGAAATAAGGGTAAACTTTCAGACTCCTCACAGTTCTTGATAACGTGAGTTGTAAAACACAGGATAATAATAAAACAGAGGGTCTTAGATGCTATAATGAAAACAGCATTTATTTCAGGAGACAGGCACCAATAAGTTCATTTTTCAAAAAAAATGTATTTTAGAAGTTCAGGGAAGGAACATGACTACCTTGGTTTTTTGTTTTTGTTTTTAAGATTTTATTTATTTATTCATGAGAGATACAGAGACATAGACAGAGGGAGAAGCAGGCTTTCTGCGAGGAGCCCCATCAGGACTCAATCCCAGGATCTGGGGATCACAACCTGAGCCAAAGGAAGAAGTTCAACCACTGAGCTACCCAGGTGCCCTACCTTGGGGTTTCATACATGAAGAGTGGAGATGACCAGATCAAAGGTGGAAGAAATAATATCTGTAATGCAGCGCTAATATTTTAGTATCTTAAATATTGAAGTGAGACTATTTAAGACTTGATTAGCATAGAGTCCTTGAGAGTGGAAATTAGATGATATTTACAACACATAACAATTAATTATAAGTAAATAATAAATGGGGGAGGGTTGAGATACAAAGCTGATTGTGAAGATTTGAAAGCAAATGAAAAGTTACTGGGGCCAGTTATAGAACTAAAAAGAACACGTTTTGTGGGAAATACACACACACACATACACACACGCACACACACACACTTTTGGAATGCCATTAAGTCATATATCTGGGTAAAGATATCAAGAGTAAATCAGAGCCTGAGACATAGATCAGGACCCAAAGCTATATATATGACTATTGGGAGCTATTCTGAGGAAAAACCTCTGGAAAGTCTAAAATTAGGAGAAGAGGAAGAAAATATTTATTGAGACAGTAACATAAAAGTCAGAGACATTAGAGGAAGAAACAAGATATTGCCATGACCTTGAAGCCAAAGGAGAAAAAAACATAGAAAAGAAGGTGCCAAAATCGTCAATTTTTGCTGAGAAATTAAGTCACACTTGACAATGACATAAAATATGAAAAAAGCCTTGCTCACTATTGTATCCTCAGAGCCTAACACAGTGGCTGGCATATATTAGTGTTCAAAAATTTACTACTGAATGTTAATGTAAACTAGAGTAGCCTTGTATTCATGCAGATTTGAGATCAGCAAAATATCAGTCGTGCTGTTTTGATTTCTGTATCACATTCCTAGCACAGCGTCTCAGTATCTCATGGTAAAGCTGACTGACGTACTTTGTTTTCCTTGAGATAAATGGTAACATTATTTTCTTTGAAGTAATACCCCCTCATCACTGTAATTGAGATATACAAGTTTTATGATTTTATTTTATTCAGGGTTCACTGTCCTAGGGTAGTTACAATGCAGAATTTAGGATGGGTTCTCAGGGAACTCGAAATAACTTTCACTGCTGCTTGGTTAACGGACAGTGTTTTACTCACCATTTCATAAATTCAGAGTCAGCACACTTTCCTTTGCTTGTCTCCTTTGACTCATCAATGTAGAATGAAATCTAATCAATCCACAATCATGCTAATGTACTGTGCTACTTCCATTGCAGCAAAGAATAATGTTGTTATACTCAGTTACATTTTAGAATAATGCAAAAATTGAAAGTGCTATTCTATGTGATATGTAAATGAAGCATTTTATGACCTGAGGCTTTAGCATCAAAATTCCATTTTGATCCATCAATTTTCATCAACAAATTAAAAGAACTTGTAACTCAAGTATGGGAAACAATGAATTTAAAGTTACAGCTTATTATTTATGTAGAATGTTACAAAATAGATTACTTGTAATAGCAATATATAAAAATACATGGGCATTGTGAAATCTAAAACCCAAATTGTTTCTGTACCACACTGAGATAAATATTATAAAAGGCTGTTATGCTCTGATTGACTGAACTTTTTTTTTTATAACTGAACCAATGGATTTTCTCCCTCTGATATAGGAAACAAAGTAACATCTTCATATGCTTCAGAAATTTCACTTATTTCTTGGAGTATTCCTATTCTCTTATATAGTCTAAACTTTCCTCATCATTTAGGGTTAATCATTTATATCTTGTCATTACAAACTGGAATACACTCTATCTTTTTCTATGGGCATACCTCGATGACAACTGAAATATAAGATTAAGGGAAACTGATTTTTATCACTCAAGTACCTTCCTTATGTAAACATATAATCCACATCAGACTGAGTTTTACTCTACAGGTATGTATATATGTGTGTCTCTCTATATATAATGTTTTATCCGAATGTGCCTCTTCTAGAGAGCCATTTTTTTCTCCTTCATATTGAATCCCTGGCCCATTAAAACAACTATTCCTATACATTATTTTTGTCTTTATATCCTTTAAATAAACAAACCTGCTGGGTTCTAGTTCACAATTTCTACCAGCCGGCATCAAGTGTGTGCATAGTTTTGTGTAGACAATTAAGTCCTGAGTTTGCAGTGAGTCCAAATGACTTCTTACTAGTGAAAGTTTTATGTCTCAATGAACATTCACCACTTACTTCTACCCATTTGTGAAAAAGCAGCTCCAGAAAGGCACTTACAAGATACAGCTCCGTTAGACACACCGATGATAATTATGGATTCAGAATAGATATTTGCTCTCATTTTCAGTTATTTTTCCTCATTTGGATTTTATTTCATAAGAAAATTTACTAGAATGCTATATATTGAAGTTAGTTAATAACTTCAATTATAAAAAAAAATAAATAACTTCAATTATGAAATAAATTGATGTCAAGATTCACTTTGATGAATGGTAAAATATTTATGAAATTTTGCCTCTTACACACTAAAGAAAATGTGAAATCAACATTTTATTCATGACCATGCTGTCATATCAAAATATTCATACTAATGGTGAAATATTACATTTGCTACTAGAGTTAGTGCCAACTTAGTACAGAGCAAAGAGAGATGATATTATAGCACAGGTGTCCCTTTACTAGTTTCCATCTATTTCTACCTGTCCAAATTGACTATAAAAGGGTATATACAAAAACTGGCAATGGAAGCAAGTGATAATTTGGAAAAATTAATACTCTTTATGAACAGTGTCTAACTCATAGTGATCAATAAAAACTGTAAACTAGGGGCACATGGGTGGCTCCATCAGTTAAGTGTCTGCCTTTGGCTCATGTTATGATCTCAGGACCCTGGGATCAAGCCCCAAGTCAGGCTCTGTACTCAGTGGGGAGACTGCTACTCCCTCTGCCTCTGCCTCTCTCCTCCCCCAGCTCTTAGGCTTGCTTTCTCTCTCTCCCTCAAATAAATAAAACCTTTAAAAATAAACAAACTGTAAACAAGAAATTTCTTTGAGAAAATGTTGACATAGGCAGTCTCTCTGAAAAAGTACATTTTAGCTAAGCCTTTAAAGATAGAAAGGAGTTAGCTTAGGGATGAATGGGGCAAAGGGCATTCCATGGAAAAGGCACACCTTTTGTAACTACTCTGAGGCAAGAACTAATTTGCAGAATTTCCCCCCAAAAAAGAGAAGGCTAATATTATCATAGCAAGAGTTATTAAGTATAAAATAGGGTCTGAGAGGAAAGTAAGAACCAACCAGTTCATTCAGGGCTCTTGTAGGTCACTATAGGACTATGGGATTTTGTTCTATGTACAATGGAGAACTTGCACTAATTACTTTAATTGACCAATCCGATATATATGTTACAAAAATCAATCTGGCTGATGGTTAGAAAATGGATTATAGCAGCAAGAGTCACACAGGAAACTAGGTCAAAGGCACAGGCACTGGGTCTAATTAATGGATGATGGCCAATTGAATTAGAGTGTTGGTAGTAAACATAAAATCAAAAGGGACACAGCAATACTTAAGTAGTATGGGCAGGCCTGGTGGTGACATTGGCAGGGTTCTATAGGAGAGATTAAAAATGCAATGTCTTTGCGATTTACAACTGAAGATAGTAGAGCATATATTGTTGGTTGGATTCTGTTTTTCCTTAGTCCTGAACTATTTTGCCTCTCTCAATGCTGTGTCTTAAATTCTTCTTACTTTTGTCCTTACTGTGATGGTTAATTTTTTGTGTCACCTTGACTGAAACTTCGCCCGGATAGGGTGCCTAGACATTCGGTTAAACATTATTTCTAGGGATGTTTGTGAGGTGCTTCTGGATGAGATTAACACTTGAATTGGTGGACTGCTTCACTGGGTAAAAATCACCCAGTAGTTCATGATTTTATGTTTGTTTGTTTTTTTCCATGATTTTAATTTTCCAATAGGGGGTGACTTGTGGATTATGTAAAATTTGACTGATTACTTTTTTTTTTTTTTTTTGACTGATTACTTTTAAATAAAAGCTGGGACACGTGTCTTCTCCTGCCTTTGGACTCAGACTTGGCCTGGAATTTACAGAATCACTTATTCTGGTTCTCAAATGGAACTATAGCATTGACACTCCTGAGTCTCCAGCTTATGAACTGCAGATCTTGGGACTGTTTAGCCTCCATACCTGTGATCCAATTCCTTATAATAATCCTACATATATGTATCGTATTGGTTCTTTTTCTGTGATACACATACCAGGTTAACATGCTGTTTTGTTCTAAAATTTCCTCATAGGGGTGCATCAAGAGTCTTATTAGTTAGTGGCTTAACAGAACTATAACACTGAACCTCTTAGGTATATAATTATGGAAATACAGAACTTTACTTATCTAGGTAAATCAACTCAACTAGTTGGTAAAGTATACAACTAGTAGTCAAGGAGTTCCAATTTAGATGACCCTTGCTCACAAATCATCCCTTACTTAAATGAATTTTGGGGATCTCTGGGTGGCTCAGCGGTTTGGCGCCTGCCTTTGGCCCAGGGCGCGATCCTGGAGTCCAGGGATCACGTCCCGCATCATGCTCCCGGCATGGAGCCTGCTTCTCCCTCCTCCTGTGTCTCTGCCTCTCTCTCTATGTCTATCATAAATAAATAAATAAATCTTTAAAAAAAATAACAGTTTGTTTCTTTTCCTTAACTTCGAATAGTTTATAAAATTTCTCACTTACATGTATTTATAGGCACAAATTTGTGAGGTAGGTTGAATTGAGATTAATTGAAAAAAAAAACCAGGTTTTGAGAAGTTAAGCCATTTACTTAGGGTTGGTCATATATTAAACAGCAGATAGAGAACACAATCTCATTTGGGTCTTCTGATTCCAAGTTCTTTGCTCTTTTTATAAACAAAAAGTCTCATATTGTACAATACTGTATCTCCAATCAAATTTTAGGTTTTCTGTATTGTAACAAAGCACTTACTTCTTAGGTTACCAATATTTGCATACTTTAAAAAGTTCTACATTCTTTAAACAAAACCGTCCTTCTCCCAATGGTCTTCACACTTCCTAATGAGTATAACTGACATTTAGGAAGGCACAATTAGAATCGTAGGTTATCGCTGACTACATTATTGAAGAATCACCCAGTCATTCATAACTCTGCTTTTCTAACAGGGAGTGACTTATAGATTTTGTAAAACTGGGCTGATTATTTTTAAGTAAAAGAAAATGAAGAGAGAATAGAAAGAGTATGACATTACACACTTACTCATATGCTATTAGCTCTGACACATTCTCTCTGTCATCAAAATGATGATTGTCTATAAATATTTGTTATGCACTTGAACCTATAGTAGAGTGTGACAGATTCCAATAAAATATTCAGTGTGATGCTTTGAGGTCTTCAGAGGAACATGAAATAGTTCCCAAACTGCACATTACATGTGGTTTTCCATTATACACTGCACAAAATGTCCTTGACATTCAAGAGTGCACCATCATATTTTAGTCTAGTTCACTCCAGGGTGTATTTGAAAATACCCTCCATTTGCCTTTAATAATAATGACTTGTCATATGGAATCCAGATCTCGGCTAATCTAACATAATATGTACTTGATGGTTTTTATTAACTGTCAAATGAAACCCAACAGTCGTCAGAAACATTTGCCCCTTCTGTCGTGCAATTGTTCTCAGCATGTTTCATTTCTGACCATTAACGTAAAAGGTTAATAAACAGAACTACTTGATGCTATTAATATTCAATATGCGTGGCAAGTGAATCATTTTGCAGACTTATGATTTTTAAAGATGCTGGGCCATTAATGTTACTATTTTGCAGGCTTGTAAAACTGCACCATGCAGCATGCATGTCATAATTTGAATGCTAAAAGGTCTGTGAAGAGTTCTTGCTACATTACATTTTACTCACCTTTATTGAAATTCAGACTCCTTCTTTGGAATGTAAAAGAACTCTATCTCACTGTCTCTCTCTCTCTCTCTCTCCCCTTAATAATTTATTTTCACTTGTTCTTACTCCTTATTAATACTTGTTATGTTTAATCCAATTTTATTTAATTCCTGGATTTATAGAATCACCGATTAAAGTAAAATCACCCCAGATTTTATCTAAGATCTATTTAATGGTCAATGTACATTGTGATATAGATTAGTGGCTAAATATGTTTAACTGAGTTCTACAGTTGTAAAATATGTTTCAAATGTGAAAAGCATTTGAACCAGATTTCAGGCAAAATTCACAGACTGTTACTCAGACTCGTTAAAGAGGCACAGGGTTATAAAAATAATGGATTATAAATGGGAATTCAAAGACAAGCTTTGTCTTCAAAATGGATCTTTTAATTTAGTTTTCTTTTTCATTGTCTGCATATCTATTAGGTACCTTTCTATTGAAACTGAAATCAATTTCCTATAGTGCACTTTATTTTCAAAAAAAAAAAATATCTAACAACAAAAGAGCCACAAAAGATATAGTAGCTGAATCAATCTTATTAAAATAATTAGAACTAAGCAAACATTTAATGCTTGCTAAAATAATACGGAAATCTGTGTTGGGATATTGTAGGCTGTCATTATAATGTACGAAAAATGTCTTTTGGTAGTAACTGAATAGAACTAAAGGAAGAAAAGCTTTATAAGTGTAGCATTCTCCTTTTTTCTAGGTATTTGTATTCAACTATCAAAGGAAACCAATTGTAAATGATAAGGATGCAGAACATAATCAATTAGATACATATTGTTCCTAAGTAATCTTGAAATAAACAAGAGAATTCTAGAAGCAGCCTGGCCAGATTATTTGTCAAGTACATAAACAAGCAAATAACCTCATATCTACACACATATATTCAGTATAAACATGCCCACAGAAATACTTTTTTTTCTGTTGTGATTTATAGGTATAGAGCATTTTAAGAGTATTGTGGATCTATTACCTAAAATACGTGACTGATACTATCAGTAAGATCTTGTTCTATCAAGGTTTAGAGCAACTGTGCTGTTCACTTGAAGGATTATAACCCCAATTTTCACTTTGTATTAGAAAGCAACAATCAAAGAGATTATAGCTGTCTTCTTCCAGGAGGACAGGGATAAAATTTACGGTGCAAAATTTTTTGGATATCAAAAACAACTGTACTACTGCAGTTAATTTAAAGATGGTTTGATCTGAGGTTTTTATTTATTGATTTAAAGATTTTATTTATTTCGGGGGGAGAAAGAGAGAGCGAGCGAGCATAAGAACACAAGTGGGGGAGAAGTAGAGGGAGAGAGAGAAGCAGACTCCATGCTCAGTAGGGAGCCCACGGCAGCCTGGGGCCTCATCCCAGGACCCTGAGCTCATGACCTGAGCCAACGGTTCTTAACTGACTCAGTCACCCAGGCGACCCCTGATCTGAGGCTTTTAATAAACATTTAAGTTTGCAATTAATATATTAAAAACTTTTAAAATTCAACTGCAGCTTCATAGTCAGGTGTTTGACAATGAAAAAAAATGTAGAGGGAAAGATTTTGAGAAATTAAGGATAGCACCTCAGATAGCACTTGATATAAAAAGGCTCTTATTTCTGTCGCCCTCTCCAACCAAGGTTCTTTATCTCCAGTATTTTACCAAGCAGAATTACAGAAGAGTTTTACATTTTGAAATACCAGCATTTGCATGGATTAATGTTTTTTGTTAAAGAGGTTTTATTTATTTATTCATGAGAGACACACACAGACTGAGAGAGAGAGAGACAGAGAAAGAGAGAGGCAGAGACACAGGCAGAGGGAGAAGCAGGCTCCATGCAGGGAGCCTGACATGGGACTCGATCCCGGGTCTCCAGGATCAGGCCCTGGGCTGAAGGCGGCGCTAAACCACTGAGCCACCCGGGCTGCCCGGATTAATGTTATAAAACATAAAAACAGAGAAATGAAGCATTATACCACTCCATAAAATATTTTATGCTCTGAGTACTGGCAGGCAAAAAATGAAAATAATTTTCAATTTTTTATTAAACTCTGATAAAATAAAGGCAACAAAGTTATTTGAATTGCTTGGGTCCATGTAGGACAAAGATTAAGAGATACCCCTGACTCTGATATGCTGACAAAGGAAAATCTGGATCAAATTTTCTGGATCAGTTCAGAATCATTGCATGGCCATTACTGACTGTATAAGGTTTCTCAGTACCATAGACAGCAGATATTGACCAGAAACAAATGCAAATAGTGAAAATTCCACGATGAAACAATCAGGTAAGCAGTATTCCTCTCAGTCTTAACTCATTAATGTGATTAATGCTATAAAATGTTTCCCTGGTTTCCAAATGTAGATAGAAAATCTCTCTTCTCAAACTCTATAAATTAAGACAGTTATAAATGTATGTTAAACATGGCTTTGGAATTTATAAGTCCTTGTTACAAAAGGGGAATAAAATGCTTATAAAGTAACTTTAATAGATTTTCTCAAAATCTATGAATTGCATGTATAACAGAATTAGCAAAAAAAATAATATCAGCTTTAGTTTTTACTTTTAGAGAGTTGATCAAGTCAACATTAAATTCAAGCATAGATAGTTCTAATATTGATGGCAAACATTCTCTAAAAATTAAATATTCACATAGACTATTTCTGTATTTTTATATTCTGCCTAGAAATTTTAACCCCAAGTACATTTTGATGTTTTTCTTTCAGTTATGCAAAGTATTAGAAGCCCATGAACAAAAACTTTTGATGAGGTAATGATAATGTCACAATAAATATGCTTTTCACTAGTTGTCAAGGAAGTACTGGGGAAATGTTTAACTCTAATGTTAAGCAATGTGTAACTCTCTTTAGAAACGGCACGTTATGTTTGATAACATAAAATACACAAAATATTTAAATAATTAAAAACTGGAATTAAAATTAGCATTTCATAAGTGAAATCTGTTCAGGTGCTTTGAAAGAAATAAAGTGATTGCTGTATTGGGTTTGGTTTGACTGGGACTGGAGAATGTATCGTTCCTATACATCTTTCTATCTGCCTTAAATAATGTACTTGACCCAAAATACACATTTAATATTTATACATACATGGTTGAAAGAAGAAAATTGAAGTTCACAGATAACTTTCATTTGTTTACACACTAATATATGGAAGAGCTATGACTCACACTGCTGTGTGTGTTTGTGTATGTGTGTATTTTCAGACAGTCCTTTAGGTTGTTTCCATATCTTGGCTATTGTGAATAATGTTGCACTAAACATAAGTGTGCAAATATCTCTTTGGAATACTGATTTTGTTTCCTTTGGATATATACCCAGAAGTGAGACTGCTGGATAATTTGGTAGTTATTTTTTTTCCAATTTTTTGAGGAGCCTCCATAATATTTTCCATAGGATCTGCACCAATAACATAAGCCTATTTGACTTTTAGTAAAACTAGATAGAATGAAAATATTATATTTAATGCTGATAATCATTCTAAAGGTATGCCTGCCTTTAATCAACAAACTTAAAATAGTTTTTATTTATTTATTCCTTTTTAATTTTATTTAAAATAGAACAATATAATTCAGCAATGCCACTTTTTGGCATTTATCTAAAAAAACGATAGCACTAATTAGGAAAAGATAGATATACACCTATGTCATTGCACTATTTGTTTACAATAGCCAGGATATGGAAATAACTTAAGTGTCATTAATGGATGAATGGATAAAGAAGGTGTGATATATAATTATTACATAATTATTACATATTATATAGTCATATGTACATTATAAATAAATAAATATATATATTAATTATATATATATAATTTTACCTAGCCATAAAAAACAATTAAATCTTGCCCCTGGGACTGGGGACAACATAGATGGATCTTGAGTGTTTTATACTAAGTGAAGTCAGCCACAGAAAGACAAATACCATATGAGTTCACTTTGATGTGTAATCCAAAAATCAAAACAAGTGAACAAAACAAAATGAAACACATAGATACAGGGAATAGATTAGTGGTTGTCAGATTAGGGGATTTGGGGGAGGGGCAAAATGGGTGCAGGAGGTCAAAAGGTACAAATTTCCACTTACAGAATAAATCATCAGGATGTCATTGATCATCATCAGGATGTCATTGATAGCATGATGAGCTGCATATGTGAAGTTGCTATGGGAGTCAATCTTGAAAGTTCCCATCACAAGAAAAAATCGTGATTTTACATGGTGGATGGTAACCAGATTTGTGATCATTTCCTAGGGTGTATAAATAGCGAATCATTACAGTGTACACTTGAAACTAATACGATGTTACAGGTCAATCATACCTCAATAAAAAATAAATAACAAGCTCCCATCAGATTCCAAATACCCCCTTCCAATTTGGTCAGTTTTTCACCGTAGAGATACTTTTAAACAATGCCAACAAGTTTCAAGTATCTTGTTAAGTTTCAGCCTAGACCAACAGTAAATATTCCTGGCAGTACATCCAAACCCATAGGCGCAAAGAGGGTCCTCCAAAAGGGTGAAAAGGACACTCTTCCAAGATCCAGGCTACTCTTAAAGATAACCAAAGATAGGAAGCAGACAATTCCCGAGAGCTGGCATAGTCCATAGAACCCAAACCACAAATGAGGTGCAAGCCACATTTCTGCTCAACCATACGTAGCCCCAAGTAGGGTGCAACCACATTTCTGTTTGGATAGATTCTGGGGTCCCCTAAGCTGACAGTTGCCAAAGCTAGGTTCTCAAGAGGAGACGAGAAAAACAACAACAACAAAAAAGCAACAGCTATCCCTGGGAGAGACAGGACCCAATCAGTGTTTCCCCGGCCAATGTGGACAGAAGGGCCGTGTGACCTGTTCCCTTCCTCCCCAGGCCCCGCGGATGGAGACCCAGGAGAGCTGACGCTTCCCCTTAGCAGGTCCCGCCCCTTTCCCGGCTGCCTGCAGGTCCCCACGGGCGCCAGACGGTGGGGTGGGGGGGGGGGGCGGCTAACCTGCCCTAGGGTTAGGGATAGGGTTAGGGATAGGGATAGGGTTAGGGTTAGGGTCAGGGTCACGGTCAGGGTTAGGGTTAGGGGCCCCAGCAGGGTTAGGGTTAGGGTTAGGGTTAGGTTCAGGGTCAGGGTCAGGGTTAGGGTTAGGGTCAGGGTTAGGGTTAGGGGCCCCAGCAGGGGTAGTGGTTGGGTTAGGGTCAGGGTCAGGGTCAGGGTCAGGGTTAGTGTTAGGGTCAGGGTAGGGTCAGGTTTAGGGTTAGTGGCCCCAGCAGGTTCCCGGGGTGCCAGACGTGGGGTGGGTGGGTACCACTAACATGCCCTCGGCCTCGGTGGTGAGGCCTGGCTCGTGGGGCTCCAGCCCGGTTCGCCTCCATCGGGTGCCCGCTTCTTAGGAGGTTCGAAGCTCTCGGTGGGGCACCTGTACTTCAGGGTTTTGAGGCAGGTTAAGCTCCTGCTGTGCCTCCATCCAAATGTCACTCACCTGAGACCTGGCTCTGTGGACGCTTCCTAAGGGGCCCGGCTGACCCTGCACCCTCTGGCCTCTCGGCGGGACCTGGTCCCACAGCAGACGCGGTCGGCTTCCAGCCGGGTTTGGCTGGTTACAGACCAGCCCCTCAGGCTAGGTCAGCCTCCAGCCGGTTTCAGCCGGTTGCAGACCAGTTCCTGCTGCAGGAGCTGGTGAGCTGGGATCCAGGCCGCACCGGGAAGGCCTGGAGCCCTCCGGCCCGGGCGCCTGCACCTGCTTCCCTCGGCTCCTGGGTGTGGTTGGGGGGCCCGTTCGGCGTGTTCTCCTGGTGCCAGACCTGCGAAGAGATAAACTGAGGCACGTTAAACGCTCTAAGAGTTTCCATGAGCACATCTGGATCAACACTGGGCCGGCTGCAGCCCGGAGCCTCTCCGGAGGCTGTTCTGGGAAAAGGCAGAAGCAAAGTAAGGTTTTTTTGAACGGCTCTAGCTTAAATCCTAATACGCCGTTTGTTTGATTGGTTGTCCTTAGTGTTTGGGTTTCTGACCCCGAGGCTTTTTACAGGCTGAGATTTGGGTTTCCTTCCTGAGGAGTTAAAGCCAGCTCAGGCTCAGGGCCTCCTTGCTTAATTAATGTAACAATTATACAAGTTCCTTATATATTTTGGATAATAACCAAATATATTAATCTTATATATATGTGATTTGATGTATGATATATGTGATATATATATATATAGTTTGCAAATGTTTGCCTATTTCATAGGTTTCCTTTTTATATTTAATTGTTTTTTCAAGATTTTATTTATTTATTCATGAGAGACACACAGAGAGAGAGGCAGAGACACAGGCAGAGGGAGAAGCAGGCTCCATGCTGGGAGCTCCACGTGGGACTTGATCCTGGGTCTCCAGGATCACGCCCTGGGCCAAAGGCGGCGCTAAGCCGCTGAGCCCCCCTGGCTGCCCTTGACTGTTTCTTTTGCTCTACAGAAGCTTCTTTAGTTTGATTTAGTCCCATTTGTTTATTATGCTTTTGCTACCTATGCTTTTGGGGTCCTATCTTTATTTTTTTTTAAGATTTTATTTATTTATTCATGATAGACACAGAGAGAGAGAGAGAGAGAGACACAGGCAGAGGGAGAAGCAGGCTCCATGCAGGGAGCTCGACGCGGGACTCGATCCCAGGACTCTGGGATCGCGCCCGGGGCCAAAGGCAGCGCTAAACCGCTGAACCACCCAGGGATCCCCGGGGTCCTATCTTTAAAAAAAACAACAACAACAACAAAGCAAAGCCTTAAGACTAATATCAGGAAGCTTTTTCCTTATGATTTCTAGGAGTTCTGTGGCTTCAGCCCTTACGTTTAAGTCTTTAACCCATTTTGAGTTACTTTTGTGTATGATGTGAGACAAGGGTACAATTTTGGTCTTTTGGATGTGGATATTGTTTTCCCAGCACCATTTATTGAAGAAACTATCCTTGCCCCGTTGTGTATTTTTGGTGATTTGTCAAATATTCGCTTACTGTGTATGCGCGGGTTTATTTCCGGGTCTTTATTCCATTGGTTTATGTGTTTTTAATGCCAGTGATGTGCTGTTTTGATTACTATAGCTAACATTGTTTATATACTAATATATGGAAGAGAAGGAGCTTATACTGAATTATTTTAGACTTTCATTTCTTAAATTATAACATTTGTACTATATTTTTTAAGCATCTTAGAAATTTTAATAACTAAGGTTTTATAGCAATCAACCAGAATTCTGTATCAATACTCACCACAAGAAGATGGCGTTATTCTTATTTACTATGTTTATAGTATAGTAAATACTATGCCCAAACATAAAACATGTACAGTGGATATTGAATGTGACTTGAGAGAGTGGCTCCCTGTTACTGATCAACACATTTATAATAACAACCATTTCAAAAACTGAAGAATTATTTACAGATCTTGAGGAAAGGTCTATTCTTCTTTACAAAATGTAAGACACAAAGATTTAGATTAATTTTGAACTTTGCTCATCATGCTTATTTTCTTTTTTTGATTGAATTAGTCAATAGGTGATGTCAAAATGGAGAAGAGATGTTGAAAAATATGTGACTTTTGTAGCTTCATTGGGGTCCAAAAATTGATATAACCACCTAAAGCATATTAATTTAAATGGTTAGTCCATTTAGATTTTAAAATTTAGGCTTTCTGTTAAATATTCCTGCTGTAGATACTGACAGTCATGAATGATCTAAACAGAGACAGTTTTTTAGTGGAGCTGTTATTTTCAACTCCTCAAATGTTTCAACAATTTGTTTTTGACAATTCGGTGGGAATGACTAGAGATTCCATCTCCATGGGGAACAACTAATGCAGGCAGGTCAGGTGTGAGGACCCCAATGGGGTTCCCCCAGGACCAGCCAAGAGGGTCCTTGGGTTTGTGCAAAATGGAAATCAAACATGAGCCCGCAGGAGGTGACAGTAGAATTTATTGAAGAAATCTATATATAGAGAGACACAGACAGACTGAGCATCCAGGAGACTTGGAAAGGAAAAGAGGGAATCTCAATTTTGTTCAGGGTCTGAAGGTGTTTTATTAAGGATGGTGGTTTGGTATACACATACCTTCAGGCGTCTATGAATCACTTAGAACAAAAAATAGGGCCCAGGTATTATTCCTTGGAGCCGGGGGCCTTGGCGTCTAGATGTCTGGTGATGAGATGTCTAGAATTGAGATGTCTAGCATCTCTGGTCTGGGAGATGTATATGATAGCTTCTCTTCAGTCATTCTCAACTGGACCTTCCTTAGACGTTATATGTTCTAGAAAAATCATTAAGTCCTAGTCCTTCACAAGGAGAACATATGCTGTTTGCATTACAAGGCATGTATAAAGTAAGGTGAAGGTGCAGGTCCAAGCAAGAGTAGAAGTAGGAAAAGGAGCACAAAACAGATTGTTATGAAAAATGTCCTTCAGTTTCCCTATCTCACACTAAATGCACTTGCTTAGATTCCTGCTGTGGTTGTTTCGGATTTGGGCAGTAGTTCAAAAGTTTCTGTGGTTGAAGGCAGAGAAGCTATGGCTATAATTAGGTATAAAAGAGGCATGGATCTGAAAGACAAGGCTACCGTACAAAAGATTCTTTGGTAGGACTCTAGAAGAAATTAGGTAATTATAATAATATTTAATCATCCCATGCTTTAGTATTTGGAATTAAATATCAATCTTTCTTTTATGATTCTTTGAGAACAGTAAGAATTTTGGAATAAATGATTTCTTTATTCGTATAAGACTTACTCTGCTAAACCAGTAAAGACATAAGCAAAAACAAAATATAATGTGTGTGCTATGTCTGTCCTTAAAGGCATACAGATCAGTGAACAAAAAACCAAAAGCGAATAAACAATTACAATATTTTGGCACTAGAGCTTGAATACAAACTTAATTGTGGCAATATGTGAACTCAGTAAATGAAAGTCTACTTAAAAAATATGTGTATCAGTCTTAAAGCAGGTTGATGAAGCCCATCTGTGGATTCTGTTACCAAAAAGCAGGCCTGATTTCTTAGAATCATTGGATTCTATAAAATGTGTTGAAAATAATGAAGGTGCCTCTACATCTAGGTTTTCTGATTTATAAGGAAAATAATAGATTGCATCTCTCTATACCTAAGCCACAGTATTTGTATTTTGCATATTACATTGTTCTGTCAAGGAAGCCTTGGGTGATAGTTAATCATAGAATTGCCATTGACTTATTACTTACAGTTTATTAATGTTAAGTATTTGGGTTCTATGTTATTGTAGCATCATTATTTCAAACAAAACAGAAATTAATAAAATATTCATAGATCTAATTAGTCATGAATATTAAAAAGCCTCTAATTCACACATTCAATCAACTAATTATCCATAAAAATATACTTACTACGTGAATTGCTGTCTACCAAGTGCAGTTTTGGCAGATATAGTGAATATTTCCTGCCAAAAGCAGTATTTCATCTTTTCTTTAGCAAAAAGAGAAATAAAGCACACAAAAGAGAGAGTGGTACATTTTTAATCAAGAGCTTGGAAGCTGCATCATAGCCCATCCCATGATGTGAGCCATTACAGTTATTAATATTTTCATATGTGTTTTATTTTAATGACAATACCCTGAGTGCCATGCAGATACACATACTACAAAATATACTTGATATTAAATAACAAAAGATGTTGAAAATCCTAATCCGAATTCCTAAAAACCTGATCTTTTATTGATAATGTGCTTATTCCTGCCATACCTACACTGCTTTCCCCATTATCCCTTTCTTTTCTTTTTCCCATTATCCCTTTCTTATATTAATACTGTCAATTGGGAATTAGTTACATTTTCTTTTATATCTCTCAATTTTTTGAGCCATTCTTTCTTTGACTTAACTGTAATTAGCTTTGGCTGCGGATTTCATATTGTCTCTTACACTTCCTTTCTCATCAAACACCTTGCTAGTTTTGCCTTAATGATACTATTCCCCCCTCCCCTGCTTTTATAGAATAAAGATGAATTAAAATTGCTTGAATATTGTGCTTTATATTTTATTTGCAGACACAGCTTATATAATGACTCTATATAGTCATTAATGAGCAAGAATAGCAATTTAAATGGATTTATGTTCTTGGGAGGGGTTCTCCTAAAACAAGCCATATTTTATTTCTTTTTAATTACATTTAACTTAATGACTGTTTTCTGGTTCTTAATAACTACTTAATGAGGATTTACTATTACAATGGCACTGTGATAACCACCCAAATACACTGCCATATATTCTTCACACTAAATCTTTTAAGTGGACTTTTTATTGGTCCATTTTAAGATGATAAACATAGTTCACTTTAAAATAATAAATTATAATGTAAATTAGTAGATTATAATTTAAAGGATAAGGTCTAATTTATCATTGAAATGGTAAGACAATAATTAACCATTTCAGGGTCAAATTGCATATAAAGATAGCAGAGACTATATTCTTGCTGGGTTTTCTGCTCAAGTCCTTAGTGGCAAAATAAGGTGTAACTGTAAGATATCTATGTTATCTTTTTTTCATTAGTTATGCAATTATTCTGTGTTTTTTTCTAGGTTTTATTCTTGATAATCCAACTATGTTATAGTAACCAATTTCAAAACAAATCAGATGTCCCCATTTAACTTTTGTTCAGGACTTCAAAAGTTTTCCAATGAAAGAAAATATTTCACCAATTTATGCAGATCTAAATTTTTCTTTACTCAGGCACTGAGGGATAATTTGCATGCCAAGGCTAAAGGAGGCATGCCTAGTAAATAAAGGCAGGAAAAGAAAGTTTCTTTTGTAAAGAAAAAGTGCTTTCCCCGCAAATCAAATATATTTGTTTATACAAGAAAGCTTACAAATAAAAACTCAATTAACCTGAACATTTGGAAAGCACAAATACTAGTAATCTTGATTTTTCTTTTTAACATACAGTAAAATTCCCAGTCTTGTGACAACTTTAATTACTTGAGTAACTTATAAAATGCACGTGACTTATCCTGTCTCATTAGAGATCTTCTGAATTAGACTCTCTGAAAGAACAAACTTGGTTACACACATACATACACAAAATCTGTAACAAACCACCACTAACAAAGATAGACAGTAAAATTCAACTTGATATTGACAATCTTTCTGAAACTTATAATTACATTCACTGTATAAAAATTTTTGACAGGGGCGCCTGGGTGGCTCAGTGATTGAGCATCTGCCTTTGGGCTCAGGGCGTGATCCTGGGGTCTTAGGATCAAGTCCCACATCAGGCTCCCCACAGGGAGGCTGCTTCTCCTTCTGCTTGTGTCTCTGCCTCTCTTTCTGAATGAATAGATAAAATCTTTCAAAAAGTTTTTCTTTTTGATAATTGATTCTTGATGACTAAAAGCAGAAGAATTCTATGATCCTTGCACATTGTACACTTGAGTGTTCTATAGTAAATGATGTTATTTTTTTAAAATTTTTATTTATTTATGATAGTCACACAGAGAGAGAGAGAGAGAGAGAGAGGCAGAGACAGGCAGAGGGAGAAGCAGGCTCCATGCAGGGAGCCCAACGTGGGATTTGATCCTGGGTCTCCAGGATCGCGCCCTGGGTCAAAGGCAGGCACCAAACCGCTGCGCCACCCAGGGATCCCAATGATGTTATTTTAAATAATGTTGAGGGCAATGTATTCTGACTTCAAGTGTTGTCCTAAAAGCTACAGTAAATAACTTATTGTTTTATAATTATTATATCAAAGCACAAGCCTAAACTACAAATATCTTCTTAAACTATCAAAATATGACGACATATGCTACAATTGTTCCAGTGACTAAATTAATTCTAAGTAATATAATTTTTTAAAGAAAAGAATATAATTTAGATTTTGAAAGATATCTTTCTGCTTGCTTTGAAATAAACCTTAATTACTGATGACTAATTGTATAATTTTGGCTACATATATGAAAAAAATTGGTATATGTTATAGCTACATTTTTTTTGAAGACAGAGATCACCTTCTATTTGTGAGTTTATAATATATGGTTTCAGAGAATATAAATGTAGTTAAGAAAGGGCTTTCTAACTGATGTAAAAGGCTGTCATTTTAAGTTTTAGAAAGGTGTCTTATTTCTGTAGAAAGTGAGCGGAGACATGTTTATTTGCTATACTTATATTAATGGAAAACCATTACCATCACAGAGTTAGCTAACACCTCCATCAGCTCACCACCTTTTTTTTTTTTCCTTGTTTGTTGTATGTCAGTTATAGCTCAGTAAAGCTATAGATGGGGAAACAGTGAATGGAGAGGTTATATGAGTGTGCTCTTACCCCCATTTCTTATCATTAAAAGTAGAAGGAAAGTTAGAAGGTCAGATTGAAAAGAATTTGAAGATGAAGATTTTACAATTCATATCATCATGTGTCATTTGGAATTCTGTGCATATATTTGGTTTCCTTTAAAAGTGACCTAACTGCCATACAGCATTATAATTAATGATAAAAGTTTTTGAGCATCTCAGCTAATTAGTGAGATCTACCTTAATAAACTCAAGCATCAATAAATACAGAGCTATAGTTATTTATTACATATTTATAGAACTTTTAAACTATAGATTTTTAATGAGCTTTGAAAATACTCTTTAAAATATTTTAGAACTTAAAAAATATCCATTAAAATTAAAGTTTTATAAACCAAACTCAGGTACAATTGGTTTTTGTCTTGTTATTTTTTTCTGTTAAAGTCATGTCATAAATGAAATAATACATGGTGGATCAAGTTAAATATCACACCATTTATTCCACTGATTAAAAACACAGTATTTTATAAAAGATCTTTTAAGTATTAAAAGATTATATGGCACTTTTTTGTACTAGTGAAAAAATATCCCAGTTTTTTTTTTTTTTTAAGATTTTATTATTTATTCATGAGAGACAGAGAGAGAGAGAGAGAGAGAGAGAGAGAGGCAGAGACACAGGCAGAGGGAGAAGCAGGCTCCATGCAGGGAGCCCGACGTGGGACTCGATCCCAGGTCTCCAGGATCACGCCCTCGGCCGAAGGTGGCGCTACACCGCTGAGCCACCTGGGCTGCCCAATATCCCAGTTTTTCTGAAATTCTTACGAAACCCATACATAGTAGAAAATGGGTGACTCTTCATTATTCAATGCCTGGGGAAAGGATGTTGTTGTCTGACTATGAGTTCTTTGGTAACACAACCTGTATTTTCTGGAGAAAAAAGCTCTCTCTAAACACAAACAAATTTGACTCCCATTTAATTTAAAATAATTGATTTTTTTTCAAAATGTTTTTGTTTATACTTTGTATGTGGATCTATATGATGACTAAAGGACTATATATATTTTTGACTATGTGTTTTACAAAATTTTCAGCCACTTTCTTGAAATTAGGAATTTGTTTTAGAGCAAAGAGCAATAGACTAGGATCAGAAATGGCATATTCTTGTGCCAGTTCTAAAGCTAGAATTTTGAGCAAATAATTGGCTCTTTGTTTTAGTATCTTTACTGGTGAGATCAAATTGCAGGGCCAAATGGAATCACAGGTACTTGGCAGTTTGAGCATTCTATATAAACAAAGACTTGTTTTCCTCCCTTCAAAGAATTGATCTTTTTGTTGTACCCATAGAGGCTGATGATTTCTATCTGGTATCAGGACTTTTCAATGTCCATAAGAATACTACTCATTTCCTCGTCTTAAAACTTTAAAAGTTAAATAAAAGTCATCAAGGTATCTACTGTAACATCATAAGATTAATTAAAATGCCATCATTTTAGAGTTGAGAATGGAATTATGTTACTCTGCAAGGTAATTATGGATCTACTAAGGCCAACTACAGGTTTTTCAGTTCCAGGCAGGCTTGATTTCCCAGCCACACCCTCACCTTCTCTTTGATCTCCAACTACCTACTGTAGTGGACTTTTATCAGTGCCAAGCTCCTCAGACCACATTCTCCTGGAAAATTCTCCTCGTATCTTTCTAATGGGCAATTTGCTAGAAATGCTCCAGATCCTAGCTTAAATATCACTTGCTCAGCAAAGTTTATTATGAATAACCCAACATTATCTTGTCTCTCCACTGAGGAAATCAGTTTTATTGGTTTCTGGTCATTTGTTTCTTTTATTTTTTTTTAATTTACTTTTTAAAAAAGATATTTATTTGAGAGGGAGAGAGAGCACTTGAGCACGAGCAGGGGGAAGGGCAGAGGCAGCAAAGGAGAGAGTCTGGGGGCCTGCTGAGCATGGATCCTGAAGGGGGCTCAAAAACAAGCAGAATTGGGTACATATTTATATTGTTTTCCATTCTATTGTGCAGATAATTTCATCATTTTGTGCCTTGCTTATGCATTAACAAGCCTGGGGCTTTTTAAATGTCATACAGTTGTGCAGAGTAAATATAACACAGAAAGTTTCTGATTTTACTTATATGATTGCAAAACATTCCATTATAATGATATATCATCTTTCCAATATCATGTCTTGATATATAGACACTTGAAGTTTTCGCAGTCTCTTTCATAAAAAAAACAATGAAACACCTTGTACACAGATCATTTTGTATCAGGATATCACTGGCCTCAAACAATTATTGGAACATCTTCCCTCTCTTCCATTTATCTAATTGTTTTCTATTTACTCAAATAATTTGAATTGAAATGGTATTGTTACTCCATAATTCTTAGATATTCACCTAGAAAATGTTTGAGAATGGAGATTTTTGTGGTTGTTGTTGGTTTTTGTTTGTTTGTCTTTTTGTGAGGAGGCTTTACCTATTAAATTTCCTTAAGAATATATGAGTCTTTGGATTGTCTCACTGAGTTGTGACATCTGTATCTTTTGAGAAATTTATAAATTTCATCCATCTTTTTGAAGCTGTTCCTTTAGAGTGTTGCATAGTGGTCTTTTAATATCTTTTTAATATTTTTAGATATTGATTATTACCCCTGTTCTAATCCTGACAGTAGTCTCCTCTCTCTCATCTTTATTTCTCTGTTTTCCTGTTTCTCTATTGTGATGTTTTTTTCTGTTTTATCTGTTACAGTTTCTGGTTACTTGAATTTTTAAAAAGCTCTAGCAGTAATTCTTGTCTGCATTTTGTCCACCTCCCAAACAAAAAAGAATAATAGTTTGTAAATGTGTCAGATATTTTCACAAACATAATTACCTGTGATGACCAATGCATAGTGACTAATTTGGTGATTTGAAAAAGCTCTAAAAAATCAGATTTTGTTGATATTGGATGGTATCTGAAAGATGATCTAGAAATACTGCTTTATGGCACTAACCTGTTCAATATGCCAAATAAGTATTTAAATAAGAACTTATTTGTTATTATTTTTTTTTATTTTCTTCGTTATGGTCCTTCTTTCTATACTTTGGTTCCTGGACTCCTGTTATTTTATAGCTCACTGACTCAAGGATTAAAAGAGGCCATGGCTCTTATTTCTTTTGGATAGTAGATGTAATGATGATAGCCAGGTTATCTAGAACAGTGGTGAAGAATAAAGTAAAGCCAAGGGCTTATCCCAAAGAAATAAGCAGATGGTGGTGATTCTTATTTCAAATCCTGAAGTTACAAAGTATTAGAAACTTTTCTAATTCCTTGTAGCATTTCCACACAGTCATCTTTATTAAAAAAATACATATGTATGTGTATATATATATATATACATATATATACACACACACATATACATACATACATACACACACATATTTCCAATTTCATAAAATATTTTATATCTGTTTTCTCCTGAAAAGAAATTACTATTGTATTGGTCCAATTAGGAGCTCTGTTTGTTCCTTTATTTGTATTGCTCTAATTACCCATTGATAAAAGTCTGTCAGTGGGTAATGCCTGAGAACATTATCAAATGGTTTGGTAATGAGTCATGCAGAGCAGTGATATCTTTCTTTATTTGCCTAATCAGTATCCCACTTTTCAGTTTGCCCAGATCATTACCTCTGGCCTGTCTCTCAATACCACTGGGGCCCAAGAATTTAGCTAAAAATTCTAAAATACAAAGCATCAGTTGCTGTCAAATTGTTCTTTTCTATCTGAACTACTGAAAAGATTAAAGTATAAACAGTATATAGTGGATGAATTTCTATCAAGAAGTTTAATCTCCTTGTAAAGAGTAAATGCTTTAGCAAGTGCTTCATAAAATTTAAAAGAATATTGCTAATATTCTAATACACATATTAGAATTATGTATTCTAATATTAGAATTATGTATATTCTAATTCTAGTATTAGAATTATGTATATTTTTTACATATAGGTAGAATAAAGTCAATTCCTGCATGGTATTTTTTATAATATCTTCACATACTTGAATTTTTCTTCAATGCTGTGTCCTAAGCAGTAATTGTTTTTATTACTAAAATATTATTTGTTTATTTATCTGGTATATAACATGTTGGAACTGTAATAACATAGTAATGTAGGTGTAAAAGACTGTTTGGTGATGTATCATACAGGACATGCATTTAATGTATACTTCAGCCAATATTTTGTTGTTCTTCTTATAATTCTCCTTATATTTAAAAAATCATTCTAAAGAGATTAAATAAACTATTGGGCACGTACTACATGATATATACTGTCTTCCATGGTATTGATAACACCTTATTTTTATTAAGCACTGCTATGTCTCAGATAATGCTAACCATTTTAAGTGAATTTTCTAAATACATTATGATCCTATAATGTAGGTTCATTTTTAGCTCTTTATAGATGAAGAAGCAGAGGTTTATCCAGGATGAATGAGTTACCCTGAGGTTACACTTCTAGGATGTGGGAGAGTTAGGATTTGAATCAAGTCATTTAGATTACAGTGGTTAAGAGCTCAGCCACTACTTTAGCTGTTGAATTCACACAGCACACTCTTGGGAAATAATTTTCTAAACACCACTACCTTATAGACACAGAACAGTTTAACGTGTTGATTCCATATTCCTCTTCTAATATATGTCCGTGGCCACAGCTAACAATGGAGAGAGGACATTTGTCTTTTGGACAGAGGGTGCACTATTAGCAATAACTTCCTTGATTACAAGCCAAAAGAATCCCATTACACTGGCCTGTTAACTCCTCTCAGGCAGAGGTGCTAGTGAGTCAAGAAGATAGTTTATTTAATAATTGATAAAAGTCAACAGAAGAGGCCACAGATTTGCAATTCCCAAGAGCTTGCTTGAGCGGGCAAACTCAAGGCAACTTCCTTAATATAAGTTCTATTTTATCTCATGAGATGATCCTGTTCGTGGCAACATCCCTTCTAAAATGCTTCCCCAAGCTTTACTCAAGGTCACCATTGATATTTTCCATTCTGATTTTGCTTATTTCACTTACATTCTTCCCAAATGCAGGAGTGCCTACAGGAAACACCAACATAAGTCTCAGCAACATGTAATCAGTCTGTGCTCTAAAATTACGACATCTAAGTAAAATCCAGATAAGAATGACACTATGAATGAATGGGACAGGTTATCATCAGGTCCACCCACTCAACATCCAATGTTGGATCAAATTGAGGATAATCAGTACAGATACTTATGTTCAACAAAGCAGTAAATTGAGAGTCACTGATTCAGAGAAATTTAAAAAATCTATGTACACACTGCCAATTCCTTAATTAGGGTTTAGTTCAGTTCCCTGTGTTCATCATTCTCCCATGTCTTTGCCCTCTGTGCCCTTGGGGATGACTCTAAGTCATCTTTTCTTTTCCATAAAAAATATCCAGTCATAGATAAAAGTCAGATCCACATACATCATTGAGATAAGAATGTCTGTACCTTAAGATTCCTGTAAGACTATTGGGGCACCGAAGCTAAAAATTTAAAAAGCTTGTAGTTTTATAGACAGATCTAAGAGGCATGCCTTTGAGATATTTAGAGACTTTTTTTCTCTACCTGAATAGTTCTCAAGGCATTGAGATCATGTATTTTTAAAAGTGCCCTGGAATTCATTTCTGCTAGGAAGTCAAATGTTAATGTTGTATCATTGTCATTTAAAGAGGCTGGGAAGGGCAGCCCGGGTGGCTCAGCGGTTTAGCACTGCCTTCAGCCCAGGGTGTGATCCTGGAGACCGGGGATCGAGTCCCGCGTCGGGCTCCCTGCATGGAGCCTGCTTCTCCCTCTGCCTGTGTCTCTGCCTCTCTCTCTCTCTCTCTCTGTGTCTCTCATGAATAAATAAATAAAATCTTTAAAAAAAATAAAAAATAAAAAAAAAATAAAGAGGCTGGGAAAAGTTAATGATTTTATCTTTGAACTTTGTGTGTGTGCATATTCATCAATTTTAAATGTACAGTACAGTAAAGTTTGAAGTATGTATATATATACAGGGAGGTAACCACCAATGCAATCATAATATAGAGCAATTCTGTTAATGCCAACTGTTTCCTCATGTATATTTGGACTCTAGGTACTCCACCAAACACTTACCCTAGCAACCACCTATCATTTTTTCCTATAGCTCTATAGCGTAGTTTCTCTCTCTCTCTCTCTCTGTGTGTGAGAAAGAGAGAGAGATTTTGTGTAAATGAAACTACATAGGTTGTTGTCATCTGTGTCTGGTTTCTTTTATATACCACAATCCTTGTGACACTTAACCAAGTTATTTTTTTTTTTATCATTCGTTCTTTTGTTTTTATTGCTTAAGTGGCTTATCATTATATGCATGCACTATAATTTGTTTATTCCTTGAATAGATTTCACCTGAAATTAATATAATGTTAGTCATACTTCAATAAAAAATAGATGATGGAAAGGTTTGGATTATTATGAATTCATAGTTGTGTTATAACATTTGTTTAAGAGCAAGCATACATTTTTATTTCTTTTGGTAAAATGGAATGGGATAAGTATGGTAATATGGAAAATGTTTAACTTTTTAAGAAATTGCTAAATTGTTTTTGGGTGGCTGTAAAAATTGCAACCTGTATCAGGCGTATGAGAGTCTAGTTCTCAGCATCCTTGTTACACTTGGTATTACCTGACTTTTAAAATTGTAGCCATATCAATATCATTTTGCTTTTTTTCCAGTTTCATTGAGAAATAATTGAGATATATCATTGCATAAATTTAAGGTATGTTGGTTTGATTTACATATGGTATGAAATGACTGCCAGATAGGTGAGCTAACATTCATCTTCTCCTATCAATACAATAAAAAGAAAAGAAAGAAGAAAAAAAAGTCTCCTAATGATGAGAACTCTTAGTATATACTCTCTTAACCATTTTCCTATACATCATACAAAGTGTTAAGTTATAGTTATCATGTACATTATTACATCCCTAGTACTTATTTATTTTGTAACTAGAAGTTTGTACCTTTTAACCCCCTTTCTCCAAATACCCCTTCCCTGACCCTCCACATCTGGTAACCACAAGTCTGATCACCTTTTCTGTGAGTTTTTCTTTGAACATTTTATTGAGTGTTTAATTTGCATTTCTCTGATGAAAAATGGTGATGATCAATTTTTCCTGTTTATTGGTGTCTTGTTATTTTTATGACCTGTCTATTCAATCTTTTGCTCATTTTTCATTAAGTTGTCTTCTTATAATTTTGATATGAGTTCTGTATACATTATTGATACAAGACCTTTGACAGATATATATTTTATAAATATTTTTTCCTAGCCTACAGCTTGCCATTTAATTTTTTAAAATTTAAATTCAAGCTAATTAACATATAATGGTTTCAGGAGTAGAATTTAATGATTCCTCACTTACCTGTAATACCTAGTGTTCATCCCAGCAAGTGCCCTCCTTAATGCCCATCATCCATTTAGCCCATTTTTTAGTCCATTGCCCACACACCTCCCCTCCAGCAACCCTCAGTTTGTTCTCTATAGTTTAGACTCTCTTATGGTTGCCTCCCTCTCTGTTTTTATCTTATTTTATTTTTCCTTCTCTTCCCCTTTGTTCATCAGTTTTGTTTCCTAAATTTACATATGACTGGAATCATATGATATTTGCCTTTCTCTGACTTATTTTTCTTATCATAATACACTCTGGTTCCATCCATGTTGTTGTAAATGGCAAGACTTCATTCATTTTATTGGCCAAGTAATATTCCATTGTATGTACATACCACATCTTCTTTATCCATTTCTCAATTGATGGACATCTGTGCTCTTTCCATATTATGGCTATTGTGGACATTGCTGGTATAAATGTTGGGGTACATATGCTTCTTCATATCAGCTTTTTGTACCCTTTGGATAAATACCTAGTAGTGCACTTGCTGGGTTGTAGGCTAGTTTTATTTTTAACTTTTTGAGAAAACTTCATACTATTTTCAAGTGGCTGTACCAGTTTGCATTCCCACCAACTGTGCAAAAGGGTTCCCCTTTCTCTGCATCTTTGCCACCATCTGCTGTTTCCTGAGTTGTTAAATTTAGCCATTCTGATAGGTGTGAAGTGGTATCTCATTGTGTTTTTGATTAGTATTTCCCTGATTGTGAGCCATGCTAAGTGCCTTTTCAGGTGTCTGTTAGCCATCTGTATGTCTTCTGTGGAGAAATGTCTGTTCAGGGCAGCCCCGGTGGCGCAGCGGTTTGGTGCAGCCTGCAGCCCGGGGTGTGATCCTGGAGACCCGGGATCAAGTCCCACATCGGGCTTCCTGCATGGAGCCTGCTTCTCCCTCTGCCTGTGTCTCTGCCTCTCTCTCGCTCTCTCTGAATGAATAAATAAATCTTAAAAAAAAAAAAAAAGAAATGTCTGTTCATGTCTTCTGCCCATTTCTTAACTGGATTATTTATTTTATATTTTATGGGTATTGATTTTGATGAGTTATTTATAGATTTTTTTAATCCAATATGTCATTTGCAAATATCTTCTTCCATTACATCAGTTATCTTTTAGTTTCATTGATTGTTTCCTTGCATGTGCAAAACTTTTTTTTTTTTTTAATCTTAATGAGATTCTTCCTAATAGTTCATTTTTTCTTTTGTTTCCCTTGCCTCTGGAGATATGTCTACAAAGAAGTTACTGTGGCCGAGGTCAAAGAGGTTGTTGCCTGTATTCTCTAGGACTTTGATGTTGTCCTGCTTATGTTTGTCTTTCATCTATTTTGAATTTATTTTTGTGTATGGTGTAATAAGAAAGCCATCCAGTTTCATTCTTCTGTGTGTCACTGTCCAGTTTTCCCAAGGCCATTTGTTGAAGAGACGCTTTTCAATTGGGTGTTCCTTCCTGTATTCCTATGATTAGTTGACCATATATTTGTGCATCTGTTTCTGGATTCTCTATTCTGTTCCACTGATCTACATGTCTGTTTTTGTACCTGTACCATACTGTATTGATGATTAGAGCTTTGTAATACAGTTCGAAGTCTGGGATTGTGATTCCTCCTGCTTTTCTTTTCTTTTTTGCATTCCTTTGGCTATCTGGGGTCTTTTCTGGCTCTATACAAATTTTAAGATGGCCTATTCTAATATACTGGTGTTACTTTGATCAAAATTGCATTGAATGTATAGTTTGCCTTGGGTAGACATTTTAACAATATTTATTCTTTCTTTTTTTTTTTAATATTTATTCTTTCAATCCATGATCATCATGGAATGTTTTTCCATTTATTTAAGTCTTCTTCAGTTTCTCTCATAAGTGTTCTGTAGTTTTCAGTGTATATATCTTTCACCTCTTTGGTTAGGTTTATTCCTAGGTATCTTATGCTTTTTGGTACAATTGTAAATGGGGTCGATTCCTTGATTTCTCTTTCTGCTGCTTAATTATCGGTGTATAGAAATGCAAAAGATTTCTGTTCATTGATTTTGTATCCTGTGACTTTGCTGAATTCAGATGTCAGTTCTAGCAATTTTTTGGTGGAGTCTTAGATTTTCTACAAATTATCAAGTCATCTGCAGAGAATGAAAATTTGACTTCTTTGCTGATTTGGATGCTTTTTTAAAATTTTTTGTTGTCTGATTGCTAAGGCTAGGACTTCCAGTACTATGTTGAGCAACAGTGATAAGAGTAGACATCCCCATCATTTTTCTGACCTTAGGGGAAAAGCTCTGTATTAATCTTTCGTTTTTTAAAGATTTTGTTTATTTATTCATGAGAAAGAGAGAGGCAGAGACACAGGCAGAGGGAGAAGCAGGCTCCATGCAGGGAGTCTGATGTGGGGCTCGATCCCGGGACTCCAGGATCACACCCTGGGCCAAAGGCAGGTGCTAAACTGCTGAACCATCCAGGGATCCCCAAGTATTAATCTTTCTAAAATGTTTGGTAGAATTCCCTTGGGAAGCCATCTAGCCCTTGGACTCTTGCTTGTTGGGAGATTTTGGATTACTGATTCAATTTATTTGTTGGTTATGGGTCTGTTCAAATTTTCTATTTCTTCCTGATTCCATTTTGGTAGTTTGTGTTTCTAGGAATTTATCCATTTCTGCCAGATTGCCCAAGTTGTTGGCATAAAATTGTTTATAATATTTTCTTATAATTGTGTTTCTGTGGTTTTGGGTGTGATCTCTGCCCTTTCATTCATTACTTTATTAATTTGAATTCTTTCTCTCTCTCTTTTTTTTTTTTTTGATAAGTCTGGCTGGGGGTTCATCAATCTCATTAATTCTTTAAAATAACCAGCTTCTAGTTTCATTCATCTGCTACTTTTTTTTTTTTAATTTCTATATCGTTGACTTCTTCTCTAATCTTTACCATTTCCTTCCTTCTATTGGTTTTAGTTCTTGTTTACTGATCTTTTTCTAGCTCCTCTAGGTGTAAGGTTAGGTTATGTATTTGAGACTTTTTGTTTATTGAGGAAGACCTGTATTGCTATATACTTCCTAAAGTCTTTGGACTGTCATGTTTCATTTTCATTTGCTTTCATGTATTTTTAAAAATTTTCTTCTTTAATTTCCTGGTTAGCCCATTCATTTTTTAACAGGCTGTTCTTTAACCTCCATGTATTTGTGGTCTTTTCAGTTTCATTGTGGTTGACTTTAAGTTTCATAGCATTGTCTTCGAAAATATGCATCGTATGATCTCAATCCTTTTGTACTGGTTGAGGCCTGATTTGTGTCCCAGTATGTAATATATTCCCAAGAATGTTCCATGTGCACTTGAAAAGAATGTGAATTCTGTTACTTTAGGGTGGAATGCTCTGAATATATGTTAAGACCATTTGGTCCAGTGTGTCATTCAAAACCATTGTTTTCTCATGGTTTTCTGCTTAGATGTTCCATCCATTGCTGTTAGAGGGGTCTAACTCTGTAGGAGGGGTCTCCTACTATTATCATATTATTGTCAATGAGTTTCTTTAAGTTTTTTATTAACTGATTTATATATTTGGCTGCTCCCACGTTGGGGACATAAATCTTTATAATTGTTAGATCTTCTTGTTGGATAGACCCCCTTTATTATGATATAGCATCCTTTTTCATCTCTTTATTACAGTCATTTTTTAGTCATTTTTTTACTTTTATTTTTTAAATTTTTAAATTTATTTTTTACAGTCATTTTTAAAAATCTAGTTTGTCTGACATAAGTACAGCTACTCCAACTTTCTTTTGATGTTTATTAGCATGGTAGATGGTCCCTTAGCCCCTTACTTTCAGTATGGAGGTGTCTTTGGGTCTGAAATGAGTCTCTTGTTAGCAGCATATTAGTGGTCTCGTTTTTTTTATCCATTCTGATACCCTGTGTCTTTTGACTAGAGCATTTAGTCCATTTACATTCAGAGTGATTATTGAAAGGTGTGAATTTAGTGCCATTGTATTTTCTGTGAATTTGCTGTTCCGGTACATTGTCTCTTTTCCTTTTTAGTCTTTGCTGCTTTTGGTCTCTCTTTCCCACTTAAAGGTCCCCTTTAATATTTCTTGCAGAGCTGGTTTAGTGTTCTTGAACTCCTTTAGATTTTCCTTGTCTTGGAAAATCCACCTTTACTTCTATTCTGAATGACTGTCTTCTGTATATGGTGTTCTTGGTTTATATTTTTCCCAGCAGACTTACTCTAGTAAAGATGCCCCTGCTGGGCACAGGGGGTGGGGTTTGGTGGGCCAGGGTGGTGGAAGATGGCATCACCCAGCCCTCTGTCCCTGAGGAGAGGAACTTTCACTGCCACTGTTCAGGAAAATTGAACAATCTCCCCCACTGTGTCTCAAGTTCCAGTTAGATTTCTGCCCTCAATTTGTCTGTGCCCAGGTCCTGGGCATACCAGGTACCACACTTCTGTGTTTTATCTCTGTTCCATGGCTAGGGTTCAAAGCTCCAAATATTAAAGGACCCAGGAAGCTGCAGCCTCACCCTCCTCCCTGAGAGGAGAGCCTTGCAGCTCCCCAGAACCATTCTGTCTCAGAAGAGCAGTCACATAGCCACGAGTCTATGGTGAAGCACAGCAAAAAATTGTGACCAAGTTATCTGTCCTCTGCACATGCCTCTGTGCCCTGCCGTTGAATGCTGCTTGGTGGCACACAACAGGCATCTTGTCCGTGAAGAGGCAAAATACCCTCTTCCAAATGTACTCCAGGAAGGGGGACTTCTCTCCCAGTGTGATCAGGGGATCCCCGCACAAGGGTGTCCTGTGCAATCCTAACACACTGCTCCATCTCCCTCTCTCTCCTC